>NC_083772.1:7173871-7206371 GCF_963514075.1 Conger conger
TGTAATGTAATGCCAAAAGGCGAATTTGGCCGGCTCACGTGGAGCGGCGTAATTGGCTCGCCGCTCCAGCGGGACGGTCTTGGCAGGGTTAGCTGAGCCACGGACACGCTCGGAGAGATGAGACGTCTTGAAGAAGGCGTGTCGCTCTTCCTCGGCCCGCCTGGACGGTGTATCTAACAGTAACTCAAATAGATTTAGAGGGGGCTACTAATTTGGGAGAAAAAGGGAAAAATCTGAAATAAATTTAAAGAATAAAAGCAGCCGCCGTCGTACCTGGGAGTCCAGGGCATACAGGGTGGCCTGTAGCGTAGCGGTTAAGGCCTGTAGCGTAGCGGTTAAGGCCTGTAGCGTAGCGGTTAAGGCCTGTAGCGTAGCGGTTAAGGCCTGTAGCGTAGCGGTTAAGGCCTGTAGCGTAGCGGTTAAGGCCTGTAGCGTAGCGGTTAAGGTACATGGCTGGGGCCCGCAAGGTCGGTGGTTCTAATCCCGGTGTAGCCACTATAAGACCCGCACAGCCGTTGGGCCCTTGAGCAAGGCCCTTAGCCCTGCATTGCTTAGTCTTATCAACTGTACGTCACTCTGGATAAGAGCATCTGCCAAATGCCATGATTGTAATGTAATGTAATGTAATGTAATGTAATGTAATCCAACCTGCAAGCTTTGGGTCACGGGTCACAGTTTCCTCCCCTTTATACCGCACTGCGTACATTGCACACGTCACACTGACATCACACTGACATCACACTGACATCACACTGACATCACACTGAGCGGCTGCTAAAGGCACAGGCGTGTGGGCGTACAGGCACTGGCTCGGTCGGTAAAGGAGCCCCCCACAACAGCAGGCTGGGTCATGTCGTGGGTCACTGGCAGCCCGACACCAGCGGGAAACCACCGCGGTTCCTCATCATCACCCAACAGCACATCCAGCACCCAGCACAGATATGCCCCTCCTCTTATGTAGCAGTGGTGTGCCCCCCCCCCCCTCCTGTAGTACTGTGTGGACCGTACACTGGGGTTTATTATGAGAGAGAAGCGCGTTCGTCAGCGGCGGTGCTCCTGGCGCGTGCTGGTTTGGGTGAAGCGGCCGGTAACCCCGGACTCGAGCGCGGTGGAAAGTGGTGAAACGTCCTGCTGTTCTCCGTCCTGACCGCGTGCCGTGTGGCTCGGTGCTCAGGGCCGCTCTCTCCGTTGCTGAAGGCGATGGTTAAACTTGTTTCTTCTCTCCTCCGCAGGCCTGATACTCCGGGTGGTAAAGAGACGGGAGCTGCCAAAGTCAGTAAGAATTTGATTTGGCTGTGTTTGTTGCTAAAGTCTCCGCCCCTCACCTCTGACAGGGCTGTCACTCAGGCTGGGGACTCCACCCAACCCCCCCCTCCCCCCCCCCCCCCCCCGACCCCCACCCCCACCCCCACCTGCCCACATCACTCTTGTACTCAGGACTCTTCCATACTAATGTCCAGTTTTATTTGAAGGTGTACCATTCTGTCTGTGAGGAGCACTATGTAGGCTGGGCCCAGCGTAGTGGTTAAGGTACATGACTGGGACCCGCAAGGTCGGTGGTTCTAACCCCGGTGTAGCCACAATAAGATCCGCACAGCCCTGGAGCAAGGCCCTTAACCCTGCTTTGCTCCAGGGGAGGATTGTCTCCTGCTTAGCCTAATCAGCTGTACGTCGCTCTGGTTAAGAGCGTCTGCCAAATGCCATTAATGTAAGGTAACGTACTGTTGTAGCTGAAACACCTCAACAGATGGACTGATGCTGAACTGAGATCTTTCATGCCCCCCCCCCCCCCTTCTGAAACAAAAAAAATAAAAAATACTCTAGCCAAACAAGTTTCTGGGGTTTAATCTGAGGTCCCCTAGCTTTAGCGTTCATGTCACAAAGCCCATGTGTGTCCTTGTTTATTTCCATCGCCTTTGTCCACTAGGGGGCGACAAAATCCTCGCTCCTCTTCGGCAACTGGCCTCCAACCGCCCAGCCACAACTCCGAAGTGTTTCTGGGCAGTTTCTGGGCTCTCAATCCCAGCAGTTTTCCGCCTTTCTCTCTCTCTCTCTCTCTCTCTCTCTCTCTCTCTCTCTCTCTCTATCTCTCTGTCTCTCTCTCTTTCAAAAGAAACACACCAAAGCAGATGATGAAAAGCTAGTGAGCGTGCTGAGGGCCGGTGATCCGCTGAGGGAGAGCGGGTGAAAGGGAGAGAAGGAGGCAGGTTGTGAGGAAAGTCCAGGTGTGCAGTTAGCTGCAGGGAGAGCAGGCTAGGAGGGGCCAGCACTGTACTGCAGGGCCTGTCTGGACAGGCACACTGAACCAGTCCAACAAGAAACACATTTTTCAAGAGGGCAGCTCAGGTTATAACACCGGCAATGAGCGAACAAGACCGAATAAGCCAGCTGAGCGAAAAAAAATTGAGAAACTGGCCATTTTGAAAGCGGGGCAGTGCGATTCCGACGCCATTTTGAACACCCTAACCAGACAGTGTAAGCAAATCTTTGCAACAGACACTGTTGTTCCTGTAAAAGGGGATCGAACATAGTCCGTTTTTCAGGTCTTCCCACAAATTTGGAATTTATTCAAATTGTATTTAAAATGCTGAATAATGAGATGAGAAACAGAATTTGCGAATACAGCAGTTACCCAGTGCAGGAACCAGTGTAGCTAACCATGCGCTCATGTCCTGGGTGACTGATTATAAGCTCAGTTAATAAGCTCACAAGCACAATCAACATTTACAGTTATGTGCAGTGACTATTATTTGCCGGTGGCATATTTTTATGAGGAATAGGCTTGCAATGATGTCTGAAGTGTTTTAAAAAAACCAAAATCAGCCTGCTCACCGCGCTGTTTTTAAAGGGTAGTAATGGGCCTCTGGTCACCTAAGTCATGGTCCTCTCCAGACTGATCCTCTTCAGCCAATCACAGTCAAGCCAGTGGCTGGAATAAGGGCCAGGGCCCCAGAACCATCGCGTTTCTGCACCTTTGTGTACGCAACAGGAAAAAAACAAAAAACAAAAACATAATTCTCAAAGATTTATTTCTTTATTCATTCATTTTTAACGTTTAATCTCCTCAACCCCCTGTTGCTGAACACTGGCATGAGCCCAGACCCAGAATTGAAGCCCCAGAAACGCGGCGTGCCTCTGGAGTGGCTGTGCGGCCGTGCCCGCTCCCGCCTGGGGTGTCCGCCCTGACGCTTCTGTGTCCCTTACAGCCCAAGATGACCCCCCAGGAGAAGCTGAAGCTGCGGATGCAGAAGGCTCTCAACAAGCAATGTGAGCAACCCCCAACTCCCCAACCCTGTCCCAAACCTCAAACCCCAAACCCCGTACCCAACCACAACCCCAAACCCTGTCCACAACCCTCAAACCCCAACCCCCAAACCCCAAACCCCGTCCCCAACCACAACCCCAAACCCCGTCCCCAACCCCAACCACAACCCCAAACCCCGTCTCCAACCCCCAACCCTGTCCCAAACCCCAAACCCCGTACCCAACCACAACCCCAAACCCCGTCCCCAACCCCAACCACAACCCCAAACCCCGTCTCCAACCCCCAACCCTGTCCCAAACCCTGTACCCAACCACAACCCCAAACCCCGTCCCCAACCCCAACCACAACCCCAAACCCCGTCTCCAACCCTGTCCCAAACCCCAAACCCCAAACCCTGTACCCAACCACAACCCAAAACCCTCAAACCCCAAACCCCAACCCTCAAACCCCAAACCCCGTCCCCATGACTACCATGTCAAACAGCAGGCGCTCTGTCTGCCCTCCTCAGCTCATCTCCAGAGCACTGCCACTCGGCCTGTTTGAGCTCACGTCGCCCCAGGGTAGTGCGCTGCAGTCGGCACTTTGCATTACTTTGCTGGCGTTGGGCACTTAGCCAGAGAGACTTCAAACATGGACGCCTTTTACCCGTTCCTGAACCAGTGGTGGAAATTGAACCTGTAATATACTGGAAAGTGCAAAGATCTTTAAAGTCACAGTCTAACGTACTCATTATAATAATTAACATAGTACTATATGATGGTGATAATGTGGTATCATTATAATGTAATAATAACCCCGGGATATGATTGTAATATAATAACGTGGTGGAATCATGTAATGATAAGGTGACATAGTGCAGTAACTCCTGGTCTGGCATTGCTTGTTCACTTCAATGCAGCAGCCAAGTAAACAATGTGATGCATTTTAACCGCCCTCCCTCCCTCTCTCTCTCCCTCCCTCCCTCCCTCCCTCTCTCTCTCTCTCTCTCTCTCTCTCTCTCTCTCTCTCTCTCTCTCTCTCTCTCTCTCTCTCTCTCTCTCTCTCTCTCTCTCCTCTCTCTCTCCCTCCCTTTCTCCCTTTCTCCCTCTCTCTCCCTCTCTCCCCCCCTCCCCCTCCCTCCCCCCATGCAGCCAAGGCGGATAAGAAAGCCGCGCAGGTGAAGGTGCAGCAGCAGGAGTATAAGAGACAGGTGTGTGTGTGTGTGTGTGTGTGTGTGTGTGTGTGTGTGTGGTGTGTGTGCGCGCATGTGTGTGCATGTAGTGCGCGTATGTGTCTGTGTGCATGTGTCTGTGTGCACATGTGTTTGTGTGTTTTTCTGTGTGTGTCTGCACATTTGTGTGTGTGTGTGTGTGTGTGTCTGTGTGTACACGTGCACCCTTCTACTATGTACATGTGACTGACACAGTGCGGTTGGCCCGTGCTCATACATGTTGAGCGCAGCAGCCACAGGGCCCTGCATGGACACGCAGCTGGTGTGGATCTGACCCTGCTCACCCCCACTGTGGCCCTCACACACGCGCGTTTGTGTTACAGGAACGAGAGGGCGAGCTCAGAGCCATGGCACGCAAGATCCGCATGAAGTAAGAGGCGTGTGCGTGTGTGCGTTTGCACAAATGCAAATCATTAGTCATTATTAGTCATCAGTACGATTGTGTGCTTACAGAGCATTGTGCTGCTCTCTGGGTTTGGTTTGAGTGGTTACAGGCACACCGTGTTGGTGAACGTTGTGTAACGTTTTACTGAGTGCCGCACACACCACTCCACCTTTACTTTCCCTAAGGTGGTGTAGGGAAACTAAAGGTGGAGTGGTTGGTGTGGCTGCAGTGGTGCGGTGTGGTTGGTGTGGTTTGGTGTGGTGTGGTTGGGGTGGTATGGCTACAGCATGTGTTATGGTATGGCTGCAGTGGTGTGGTGTGGTGTGGTTGGTGTGGTTTGGTATGGTTGGTGTGGTGTGTGGCTGCAGTGGTGTGTGGTATGGTTGGTATGGTGTGGTTGGTATGGTTGGTGTGGTGTGGTTTGGTGTGGTGTGGTATGGTATGGTTGATATGGTTGGTGTGGTTGGTGTGGTGTGGTTTGGTGTGGTGTGGTACGGTATGCTTGATATGGTTGGTGTGGTGTGGTACGGTATGGTTGATATGGTTGGTGTGGTCTGTGGTTTGGTGTGGTTGGTATGGTTGGTGTGGTGTGGTTGGTGTGGTAAGGTATGGTTGATATGGTTGGTGTGGTGTGGTACGGTATGGTTGATATGGTTGGTGTAGGCGCAGTGCTGGTTCACTTTCAGCAGTGTTGGGTGTTCCAGGGAACGGGAGCGGCGTGAGAAGGAGAGGGACGAATGGGAAAGACAGTATGGGAGACAGAGCCATTCCCCCTCCCCGATTCCCAAATACAGTGAGTACCTCACACCCCAAATTCAGTAATACACCCCCTCCTTTCCCCGAATACTTCAAAAGTTTTGCAGCAGTTCAGCACACTGAATTTATGTATTCGCTCGCTTGCCTCAATCTGTTTGTTTGTCTGTCTTCCAGGTCGCGATTACAGTTCATCCAGAAGGTACGTAAAGCTTCTGTCAGAGGATCCCCTTAACTCCCCACTGTGCGTTTTAGACAGACAGGCACACTGCCTCTCCTCACAGATGGGCGCATGCGTGTGCACACCAGCAGTGTCCGTGGGGACTGTCTGACCCCAGGACTGTAGAACAGCGAGGATAAATTTATATTCAGCCTGAACCCCCTGGAGAGAGACCACTCAGCCCCCTCAGCAGGGCCTGCCTCCCCCCATAACAACATGAGCTGTCGGGCCAGCGAGGATTAAACAATGATGCGCAGTGTAATGCTACAAGTAAATATCCAGAACACCACCTTTTTAAGTAGCTGTAGCTTGTGGCTGTATGGTTTCTGCTGTGAAACAAAATTAGTTGATTTGTTGGTTATCGTGCAAACTTGTTCACAGTTTGTTTGAAATGCCATTTCAATAAGATGAGGAGAATGGCATCATGGGAAATGTCCAGGGGAAAGGGCATGAGGCTGATCTTAAGACTGTAGTCGAATTTTGGACTCGTACCCCATTCTAGACTGCATTTCACTTGAGCTCCGCTTTGTATTTTGGTTCCCCTAGTTTCCTTATCTGACCATTTACGTGACCCAGTTGGAATGTTTTTTTTTGGAAGGTGTTTTTACTTTGTTGTAAATTCTTTTTTTTTTTCTTTTTTTTTAAGCCCTCCTCTCTCCCCCTCTCTGTCCAGGAGGTCTCGTTCTCGCTCAAGGAGCCCGTACTACCGATACTGAGCCCCCCCCTGCCCCGCCCCGCCCCGCCCCGCCCGAGTGCCCTCTCCCTGGGGCAGGGGCAGCTGCTGCAGGGGGCGAGAGGAGGAGCGGAACAACGGCTCAGCCC
This sequence comes from Conger conger, assembly GCF_963514075.1. NCBI lineage: Eukaryota > Metazoa > Chordata > Actinopteri > Anguilliformes > Congridae > Conger > Conger conger. Next base: position 7,180,527 of record NC_083772.1, read on the forward strand.
TGAACCCAGAGCTGAACCCTCACTCTTACCGTACCGGCATCGCTGAATCCAGCAACGTTCACAAGCCTGCTTCCTGACTACACATTCACATACACACCAGCGCAAGCGCACACACACGTACACACACACACACACACACACACATAAACATACATACACACACACACATACACATAAACATACATACACACACACACACACACACACACACACACACATAAACATACATACACATGCACACACACACACACATAAACATACATACACACGCACACACAAACACACATACACACACACACACACACACATAAACACACGCACAAACATGCATACACACGCACACACACATAAACATACATACACACGCACGCACACACACACACACATAAACATAAGCACACACACACACACACACACGCACACACATAAACATGCACACACACATACATAAACATGCACACACACATACATAAACATGCACAGACACATTCGTCAAAAGCCCGTTCACACACACGTATATATACGTACACACACTGTGGGGGGGGCTGTGAATGACATTCACAGAACGATATTCAGCATAATTCTATTAACCACAGTTAAATGTGAACATAGATGAGAACAAAAACGTAATACTGTAACGCATTGCTACAAAAGCTACACGACCTGGTTGTGTCCGGTCATTGTCCAGAGGTGCTTAGACTGGGCTGTAAGATTCCCCACAGATAGTAACTGTGCTCTGTCAAGCAAGTTTTTATTGCACCTGTATTTATCTCTGAGCTACCAGATACCAACACTTGGCAGTAATAGGGAATGCTTCAGGATGTCTCTGGGACGCATGATTTGGATCGTGATTATTCTCCTCCTTCCTGACCCGAATGAAAATTTTGTAATTCTGATGATTTTCACCGCCCACCTCAATACCCCCCTTCCTCCCGCTGAGGGGCAGAGCTCAGGCCAGAGGCCGTTTTTATGAAATGAATGAAAAATGTGATTCATTCTTGTAAATATTTTTGTTCACTTCGAAATCGTAATGGGAGTTCTTACAAAATTCTGATCAAATCTGGAGAAAGAATTTGGAAATGACGGTCCAGGGTTTGGTTTTGGCCTTTTTTTTTTGTAAAACCTGCCCTCTGCCTATTCCAGCCCTACAGCTGTAAATACTGCCCTTTTACTCATGGTGACACAACTGGGTCACTTCCTTATTTTTGTGTTTTGTTGAAAGGAGTCGCAGATAATTGATGTCCCAATAAAACGCATACCACTAAAAATATCAAAGGCTTTGTCTCCCTTTCTTCAGAAATGGGCGCAATCAGATTACGACCAGCTCTTGTACCCTGTCTTGTGAAATCTCACGTTGAGTCTCACGTGCCACGGTTCTGAATCAAATCCTTTTTCAAGGAGTGACCGCAAAGGTGTCCATTTGAGTCTGACATGGCCTAGAAGGTGACGTCGCACACCGTAATGCATGGTGAAATGTTTGTTTTGGACCTTCTCGTGGAGGTTTTGATGGAAATGGGAGTCTTAGGAGTCATGATAAGGTGCTCTCCCAAGACCAAAATAAACTTTTGTCTCTCACCACCACCCTTAAGTTTTTCTCTACCTCACCCCAGGTAAGAGATCCACATCAGATTATTCGATAAAGTTTTATGACCGCAATTTGTGGGTTAGAAAAACTGCAGAAAAGCAGCAGTAGGAAGTCCCTAGCCACAGGGCACGTTTCATTAAAACATTTGAAGACGTCTAATAATTAATGTGTGACAAGAACATACCACACAAACCAATATTAATAGGTAGATTGAGAGTTTGGCCAGAACACCAGGTATCCTCAATCTGTCCAATGTCTTGGGATCTTGAATGGCTCCAGGCTCAATCCAGTGTGTCCGAGTGAGTGCACATTTTATGATTTCCTGTAATTGGTTTAAGCCAGGTAGTTTAACTACCATTATATCGATGAGTCGGTGATTCAGTTTGCCTTAATCACAAGTCTCTTTAAAGTGTCAATTTAGTGTACCACATAAGATTCCTCAGACTAAGCAACCGTCTTATTAGCACAGCAGAACACCAGAGGTTGCATGGACATACAATAATAATTTGTCCAAAGCGACGTCCAGTCGATCAGTCTAAGCAGGGGACAATCAGCTGTGCAGATCTTATTGTGGCTACATTGGGGCTTGAACCACCAACCTTCTGGGTCCCTGTCATGTATCCTAGCCACTAAGGAACAGGTTGCCCCAGGGTCACACTCTTTAATCCAGTGTAACTGTACTGAGGTCATGAACCTGGCTGACGTGACGACAACTTTCTTTTATATCTAATGTTGGTCAACTGAGAAACTGGTTCTCATTTGAAGTGACAAATTCACATAGCAGTTAGGTAATCCTAGCCAGGTATCACCTGATTTCCTCCTATCCCCCACTTGTCTAACCCCTATCTGGAAGCATGGGAAGGTGGGTGCATTTTTCTAATACTGTGACGCACACAAGGAAGACATTTTGAATCAGGTCATACCTGGCTAGGATCCAACCTGCAGGAATGCAAAATTAGCTAGAGACTAGAAGCTGTCTTGAATGAAAAGTTGTATTATCCAACTGCTATGTGAATTTGTCACTTCAAATGAGAACCAAATTCTCCAGTTGACCAACATTAGATGTGAAATAAAGAAAGTTGTCGTCTCATTAGCCAGGTTCATGGCCTAATGCAGTTAGGCTTACTGGGTTGACACGGATACAGTGTATCGCTGGGGCAGCCTGTGAAATCTTGAAATCATAAAACTGTGAAATCTTGAAATCATAAAACTGTGAAATCTTGAAATCATAAAACGAAAACCGGATGAAGCCTTCTGTCTCCTTGCTGGTAGCCATGTGCTGATTGGACACTGAAACTTTGCTTGACTGTAGAGCACCTAATGAGGATGGGCTCCCCTTATTAAGTCTGGTTCCTCCCAAGATTTCTTCCTATAAGGAGTTTCTTCTTTGCACTGACGATTTTGGCCTGCTTTGTTAAATTTCACCCGCAATTGTCCTCTTTGTAGGTGTAGGCAGATTAAACGTGCTTTTGTTGCTTACCACCAGGTGGCGCCAGATACTGTTTTTTTTCCTCGGAGCTAAACTTAAAAGCAAAACAATGGCTAATTGAAACTCGGCAATAGTTTATAAAAGTTACGCTTATAACTACGAAGTCATCATATTCGCTGAATTATTTTATATTAGGCTGAATGTCGTAGCGAATGTTGTGACGGCAGATTTGCAGCTGGATATGACATGTTTAAAAATACAGCTTGCAGCTAACTGCAAGGGTGTGTGGATATCAGTGAGCTGTAAAGTTTGGTTTCGAAATCAGCCGGACAGCGGAGCACCTGCTCGTGCGTCCTCAGTCGCTGTACCCACTTCCTCCTTACCCACATCCTCTCGACAGAGAATATCAGAGGGTGTCGGGGGCAGTGCGACGGCCTGCTCTCATTAGAATACCAACATAAAGACAAAAGCAGTTTTAAATGAAAATTAAGAAAACGAGAAAAAAAGTCGCATGCACATAATTGTGGATACGAGCGTAACCATAGTTGCAAGTGAGCTACATTATTTACCTTCACGCGCAGAAGGCAGGGTCAGTGAAGTAGAAAGGGCTCAGAGGCGGGGTCATGGTCGGTGGAGCGGCGACGGGCGGCGCTTACTGCATGTTTCCCCAACCCTCCTTCCAAACGCTGCAGGGCCAGTGGTCGAACTTGATCGCAGGCTGAGACCCGGAGAGGTTTACGCGACGGCGAACGCGTAACCGGCCAGAGGAGTAATCCCAGTAGCCTACTGACCGCTCACACGAAATAATTCTGTCAATTTGTTCCGAAGCCGCAGGTTACTTGAAGCTTTTTTTTTTTTTTGGCAAAAAGAGTTATGTCCCGACGTAAACTCGGTAGCCGACCGCAACACCTGAGCGCTATTCAAGGTAAGAAATCAGATGATCAGCGATAAATCTTTCAGATTTAGGCTGTTGTTGAAAGCTACTGTTTACCCCTACCAATTGCCTAACAAAGCCACTGTTTTGACGAGATAACAAAAAACAAGTTAGGCAATTTGTTCTCAATTTCACTTTCGCCACCATCTGTCTTCGTCCCTTGCTTTGTGCATAGGCTACACCTTGGCATTGGAATTGTACGGACTGTAGCCTAACATTACATGATATTTGAACGATTGTGTTATCATGATCATATACTCGGATCCTAGACTGTTTTGTGACAAAACTGCGCGTATGTCGTTAGATAAACTGAATATGTTTTGCACTTCCACTGCTAGTTGGGTACGAGACCTTATAGCCTGCGCGACACAACTTCCTTATGGTATCTTACCGGCATGTCAAGTTCTCCTCCGTCCTTGTCTTTTACTTCAGACGTATGTATGTGGCTGCGGCCGATTTAACATACTTTTGACAAGGCAGGATCGCTTGTTTGGAATGGGTCGTAGACCGCGTGGTCCCGAGGCTCGACCGTCTGACAGGAGGAGGGGGGAGAGGGGGGGCAGGAGGGATTTGATCAGTTTTACCCTCACTTAATCTACATTTGGTGGCCCGTACCTTTGCCTTGCTGTCCTCAATGATACTTTCATACATAGGTTACTCGTTATATTACATATTTTCATAGTCCATAGAATCAGCATATATATCTTAATTATGGCCGACTGATCTCCCTCACTACGTGTACGCTTGCTTGATAGTCACCTTGCTGGAAATGTTCTGAAACAAGACCGTTTTTTTCTTCTTCTTGAATCTAGCGTGCTTTGCCTGACCACAACCCTGGTCTCTCGGTAAAGTGTGCGACCGCGCCTTGCTCGTCTGTAATGCGCAAACAGCATGCAAGATAAAAACAGGAAAGGTGACATTTTTGAATAACCACTGGTGAAATCTTTCCTCTTCGGCACTGCCTGTACCTGTTCAGCTTTGATGACTTTGCTCGGGAAGGTGTAGTCTAGCTATCCAGTTCCGACGTTGCCAAGTTTTCTTGGCGAAAGCTACAGTTGTATTGGCGAAAGCTACAGTTGTATTGGCATGAGAATGGAACAGAAACGGTTGCGGTGTATACTTCTGTTTTATTTGTACTTTAATAGTTGGAATTACATTTCACGCCCCCCTGAACTCTTACTGTGGTGACACGGCAAAATTCGCACTCGTGTGCTCGGTGGCCTTTTTGCGCTGCTTTTGAGCTTCACCAAACGTCTGGTCCCGTTGTCACAGTTGGAAAACACGCCTACTTTCATAAAAATAAAAAAGATGGACATTCGTCAATCAAAAGCACAGTTTGGCTGGGAATACAGCACTTAATATCTACAATAATTTCTGGACGAAAACACATTTCAGTTAGGACTCCTGTTTTGTCTGTCATTCCCTTCCAGGTTATGTCTCCTTAATACCTCGTGTTTCTTTGGTAATGATTGCATACAATGTGTATGGGATGGACTGATTGGATGGTATGGTTTCTCTTCAAAGAAGCATGGTAGTCTGACACAACTGTGAATTTTTTCTGCTGTGTATGTGTGTGTGGGTTTCTGGATTCTCAGCGTGGTGTTTGTGTGTTTGTGAATATAATGATACCTATAGCTTGGCAACATAAGAGCCATCAAGTCTTAGCAAGAGGATCTGGCAGAGTGAGAGAGGAAGTGGTATGTGCTTTCTGACCAGACAAAGGCTTGACGCTGGCAACTTGAAAATGTGTCTCAGTTTAAGAGGGAAAGATTCGTGTGTGTGTGTGGTGTGTGTGTGTGTGTGTGTGTGTGTGTGTGTGTGTGTGTGTGTGTGTGTGTGTGTGTGGGAGCAGTTTTCTTTTTCCACAGACAATTTATTGAATGAAGGAACCAATAATGAGCAGGAAAGCAAGTGCATTTCGCTTGCTTTCTTGCTCTCTGTTCTCGTACAGTCTAACACGGCCTCTTGTTGTTTTTCGACTGACATTTTTCACAGTGCGCTTGTTTCTCCACCGCTCTCTATCAGATGATCCGGAGCCCAGTGACATCACCAGCTCACCGGCACGGGAGAGGACGGCGGCGGCGGCGGCGCCGGAGGTCAGGGGTCGCGACCTCCTCACCTGCGGGCCGTGCGGACAGGCCTTCCCGCTGGCCCACATCCTGGCCTTCATCCAGCACAAGCAGGGCGGCTGCGGCGTGGGGCGGTCCGCGCCCCGGGGCCACACCCCTCCCTCCCCGGCCAATCGCGCGCTGAGACGCAGCCCGTGCGCTACCCTTCGCGCGACGCCGGAAGCGGGATTCGTGGAGCTGAGGCGGGCGACGGACAGGGGCTGGGGGGAGGAGGCCCGCTCCAAGCCGGAGCCCCGTCGAGCAGGTGAGCGGAGGCTCTAATTAGCTTCTTCTTTTCTTTTTTTTAAAAAAATCTGTCCCCCCTCTTTTGCTTAACGAACTTCCCCCAGTCCGGCTCATTAGCCCCGCACTGCTGTGATCAGGGCGACGCTGCAAGGTAAAGACATGGCCACTAATTGTGCGGAAAGGATGGGCAGAGGTGTTTTTCTCTCCTTTTTTTCCCTCGGTGGCCCTTAGGGGGTGTCACACCCCCCCCCCCCCCCTCCCTGCGCACCTGAGCTCGTCTCCATCTCCTTGACTCTGTCTCTCAGGTGAAGTGTCCAGGTAAACACCACACTCTCAGGCCATTCCGCAAACCCTCCCCTGCTCTGTTTGTCAGTTAGAGGACTCTCAGTTTCTACCCTGGGGAACACTCACTCTAACATCCAGTGCGATGTTCTGTTTGTGCGTGTGTGTGTGTGTGCGTGCGTGCGTGTGTGTGTGTGTGCGTGTGTGTGTGTGCGTGTGCGTGTGCGTGTGCGTGTGCATGTTAAAATGTCTGTATGCATGTTTGTATTTGGTTATATGTGACTGTGTACATATACACATATAGGATTGTGAGAGTGTATGTTTATTGTGTGTTTTCTCTGTATAGATGTGTGGAAAGATTTTGTGTAGGTGTATGTGTATATTGCAGTTTTGTGATGTGCATGATGCAGTTGTGTGGAGATATATTTGTACAGTGCGGTTGTGTCTAAATGCATGTACAGTGTGGTTGAGTGTTTGTGTGTGCACACAGTACTGCTGTGTGTGTATAGTGCGGTTGTGTGTTGGAGTATGTATACAGTGTGGTTGTGTTTAGGTGTGTATATACAGTGGGGTTGTATGTAGGTGTATGTACACAGTGCGGTTGTGTGTAGGTATCTGTGTATATTGTAGGTGTGTGTATTCCATGTGGTTGTGTGTAGTTGTGTGTATACAGTGCGGTTGTATGTAGGTGTGTTTATACAGTGTGGTTATATGTAGGTGTGTGTATACAGTGTGTTTGTGTCTAGGTGTGTGTATACAGTGTGGTTGTGTCTAGGTGTGTGTATACAGTGTGGTTGTGTCTAGGTGTGTGTATACAGTGCGGTTGAGTGTAGGTGTATGTATACAGTGCTGTTGTATGTAGGTGTGTGTGTACACAGTGCATTTGTGAGTAGGTGTGTGTATAGTGCGGTTGTGTGTAGGTGTGTGTATACAGTGCGGTTGTGTGTACCTGTGTGTGTGTACAGTGCGGTTGTGTCTAGGTGTATGTATACAGTGTTGGTGTGTGTGTACAGTGCGCTTGTGTGTAGGTGTGTGTGTACAGTGCGGTTGTGTGTAGGTGTGTGTGTGTACAGTGCGGTTGTGTGTAGGTGTGTGTACAGTGCATTTCTGTGTAGGTGTATGTGTACAGTGCAGTGGTGTGTAGGTGTGTGTATACAGTGTGGTTGTGTCTAGGTATATGTATACAGTGTCGGTGTGTGTGTACAGTGTGGTTGTGTGTAGGTATCTGTATACAGTGTAGGTGTGTGTATTCCATGTGGTTGTGTGTAGGTGTGTGTATACAGTGTAGTTGTGTGTATGCAGTGTAGGTGTGTGGTTGTATCTAGGTGTATGTCTACAGTGTTCTTGTGTGTAGGTGTATGTATACATTGGTTGTGTGTAGGTGTGTGTATTTATTGTGGTTGTGTGTAGGTGTGTGTATACAGTGCGCTTGTGTGTAGGTGTGTGTACAGTGTGGTTGTGTGTAGGTGTGTGTACAGTGTGGTTGTGTGTAGGTGTGTGTGAACAGTGTGCTTGTGTGTAGGTGTGTGTGAACAGTGCGGTTGTGTGTAGGTGTGTGTACAGTGCGGTTGTGTGTAGGTGTGTGTGTACAGTGCGGTTGTGTGTAGGTGTGTGTGAACAGTGCGGTTGTGTGTAGGTGTGTGTGAACAGTGCGGTTGTGTGTAGGTGTGTGTGAACAGTGCGGTTGTGTGTAGGTGTGTGTGAACAGTGCGGTTGTGTGTAGGTGTGTGTGAACAGTGCGGTTGTGTGTAGGTGTGTGTGAACAGTGCGGTTGTGTGTAGGTGTGTGTGAACAGTGCGGTTGTGTGTAGGTGTGTGTGAACAGTGCGGTTGTGTGTAGGTGTGTGTGAACAGTGCGGTTGTGTGTAGGTGTGTGAACAGTGCGGTTGTGTGTAGGTGTGTGTACAGTGCGGTTGTGTGTAGGTGTGTGTGAACAGTGTGGTTGTGTGTAGGTGTGTGTGAACAGTGTGGTTGTGTGTAGGTGTGTGTGAACAGTGCGGTTGTGTGTAGGTGTGTGTGAACAATGCGGTTGTGTGTAGGTGTGTGTGAACAGTGCGGTTGTGTGTAGGTGTGTGTGAACAGTGCGGTTGTGTGTAGGTGTGTGTGAACAGTGCGGTTGTGTGTAGGTGTGTGTGAACAGTGCGGTTGTGTGTAGGTGTGTGTGAACAGTGCGGTTGTGTGTAGGTGTGTGTGAACAGTGCGGTTGTGTGTAGGTGTGTGTGAACAGTGCGGTTGTGTGTAGGTGTGTGAACAGTGCGGTTGTGTGTAGGTGTGTGTACAGTGCGGTTGTGTGTAGGTGTATGTATACAGTGCAGTTGTATGTAGGTGTGTGTGTACACAGTGCATTTGTGAGTAGGTGTGTGTGAACAATGTGGTTGTGTGTAGGTGTGTGTGAACAGTGCGGTTGTGTGTAGGTGTGTGTGAACAGTGCGGTTGTGTGTAGGTGTGTGTACAGTGTGGTTGTGTGTAGGTGTGTGTGAACAGTGTGGTTGTGTGTAGGTGTGTGTGAACAGTGTGGTTGTGTGTAGGTGTGTGTGAACAATGTGGTTGTGTGTAGGTGTGTGTGAACAGTGCGGTTGTGTGTAGGTGTGTGTGAACAGTGCGGTTGTGTGTAGGTGTGTGTGAACAGTGCGGTTGTGTGTAGGTGTGTGTGAACAGTGCCGTTGTGTGTAGGTGTGTGTGAACAGTGTGGTTGTGTGTAGGTGTGTGTGAACAGTGCGGTTGTGTGTAGGTGTGTGTGAACAGTGCGGTTGTGTGTAGGTGTGTGTGAACAGTGCGGTTGTGTGTAGGTGTGTGTGAACAGTGCGGTTGTGTGTAGGTGTGTGTGAACAGTGCGGTTGTGTGTAGGTGTGTGTGAACAGTGCGGTTGTGTGTAGGTGTGTGTGAACAGTGTGGTTGTGTGTAGGTGTGTGTGAACAGTGCGGTTGTGTGTAGGTGTGTGTGAACAGTGCGGTTGTGTGTAGGTGTGTGTGAACAGTGTGGTTGTGTGTAGGTGTGTGTGAACAGTGCGGTTGTGTGTAGGTGTGTGTGAACAGTGCGGTTGTGTGTAGGTGTGTGTATACAGTCAGCTGCTGCTATGGGTCATCCCTGTCTCCCCTCCGCTCAGGTGCCTGTGTTTCCTTGGCAAGTTGAGAAGTAAACACTTTTTTTTTTTTTCCCCAAGGTCCATGGCGTGGGGGTGAGGGTGAGGGTGGGTGGTTAGGGCACTGCCTCCACGCCAGCTGAGCACCAGACACAAGCAGCACACGGATACGGACTTCCTGTGTAGCAGCTCGAAGCACGCACACGTGATCTGTAGGCACAGCATGGCGTCTGTGTACATGATATGATTCATTCATTGTCCGTGCATACAAGATTTCTTGTACATGTATGCAGGGGAGAGCATACGTGCGCACGCATGCACACACACACACACACACACACACACACACACACACACACACACACACCCACGCATGCACACTTCCTTCCTTTCTGTTGAGCTCTGAGCACAGTGACCTCCTCACACCTCAGTTTCAGCCAGCCTCCCTCTGCTTGCCTGACTCTGCTCCATTTCAATGCTCTCAACAAGTGCCAAAGTGTGTGATACATTTTAGTTTTGAGCGCCTGCGTGTGTGTGTGTGTGTGTGTGTGTGTGTGTGTGTGTGTGTGTGTGTTTTGAGTCAAAGTTCTGACAAATCTTTAAACTTGGAAGTTTGAAAATGAAAATAGAAATTCTAAATAGATGACTCTCCTGGAGGTGTTGGCCCTTCAGAAATGAGTGTGACCGTCTCCTGCCGTTGAAACGGAGGCAGGGCGGCCTCGGAGGTGAATGTCTCTCCATCTGCTTCGGAGATGAGTTGGTGTGAGTGACTGTGCGCTGTGATGTTCAGGAGCAGAGTCAAAGTGAAAGAGCAGTTAGGGGTGTTTGTGAGTGTGAGTGTGTGTGTGTGCGCGTGTATGCGTGCATGCGTGCGTGTGATAGAGTGTTGGACACAGAATCACTAGGACAGTGATTGAGAGGGAGAGAACCCCAGAGAAACAAGAGTACAAGGCACCGCTAGCCTCACCGGGTAGAGGAGTATCTGATTCTCTCTCTCTCTCTCTCTCTCTCTCTCTCTCTCTCTCTCTCTCTCCCTCTCTAAGGCCACACTCCCTTTTGTTCTGTCTCTCCTCTGTCCTTTTCTCCTCTTTTCTCCTCTTTCCTTCCCAGCTGTGGAAAGGGTGAGCAATAATAGGGGGGACTATTATTCTCCTCTTGCCCCCCTCCCTTTCTCTCTCTCTCTCTCTCTCTCTCTCCCCTCCTCTGTCTTTCTCCTCCTCTTCTCCTCCCTCTCTCAGGCTGCTCTGATCCCGGGGGAGAGGAGACTCGTTAGCGCTCGCAGCCAATCTGCATTTTTAATTAGCGGTTATTGCCTCTGCTTAATATTCAAGTGCTACCCCGGGCCAAATGGGAATCCGTACAAAAAAAAAAAAAAAGAGAGGGAGAAAGAGTGAAAGAGAACCCGTCTGGGTATTGTATTTCACACTAGGACAGAGACACAAAGCCCCCCCTCAGGGAGAGGGGAGGGGTGAGGAGGAGTGCGAGTCGGAGGGGTTTAAAAAAAGATTGGGGGGGGGGGGGGTTTGGTGATGTTTCTCAACCTGCTTTGCGACAGTAGTAAATGTTTCTTATTTACATATAATTAATGTTTTTATTTTTTTATTTTATTTTTTATTCTACTTGCCTATCTTCCTGTCACCCGTCCATCCTTTAGGATATATTTTTCATCTTTTATTCTCTCCAGGCTGCATTAAATATTCCCGCTTTTTAATCTCCCCAGCCCACCCACCCCCCCCCCAACAAGAAAATAAAGAGGGATTTTGACTTCAAGAGATGTGAAAGAGGCTTATGCCATTCCCGCTTTGAACCTCTCCAAAAAAAAGGAAAATAATATATTTTTCCCCTCAATTTATTTAGCAATTTCGATTTCTGCGGAAAGAGCTCGTTTGTCGAGGGGGCTGACTCAGGCCTGATTTGCATAGGGCCTTCGTCTAATTAGCAATTTGCAGCTTTAATTGGCGAGTGGCTCTCGGAAAAAAGAGACAAAGCTAACAACGATTAGAAATCTCTGCGAACGTATTTCAACAACCATCCACTCCCTCCGTCGTCTTCCTCTCTTCGCCCAATCGCTCTTTGTTTTGGTTTCTTGGGGGGTGGGACATAACCACACCTGGGCGCTCCCTCGCCCCACCCCTACGGTCCAGGTATGTGATATGATTTGTTTGCGGAAAGTGTTTCCGGAATGTGCCTACTATCTTTTTATTTTATTTTAAATGGTTCCTTCTCACATTAGTGATTTTGTCCAAATCTGTGCTTCGCAGGGAAGCCTCTGTGTACAGTGTGATGTTATGAGTGCCGTCCTCCGCAGATCTCTCTGTTTTCACTGTCACCGCTCCTCACCGGAGCCACCACCCATGGCTGACCGTGTGCTTGAATTCTCTTTAAAATTATAATTGCATATTTAAATATTCAGTTTGACTTTAAATTAGACCGCTTATGGCTTCTGTGTCACTTCCTGCCATCATGACAGTGAAGCCCATTTCTTCTTTAAACCAAACCACGTTCCTCATCCTGTGTGTATTTCTGCGACGCCCAGTGATTTAACAATCCTTTCTTTCTCTCCCTTCTTATCCTTCTCACTTTGCTTTCTCCTTCCCTGTCTCTCCCTCTCTCCCTCCCTCTCCCTCTCTCCCTCCCTCTCCCTCTCCCTCTCCCTCTCCCTCCCTCTCTCTCTCCCCCAGTGGTGGAGGAGCCCGCCTGTTTCACCTGCCAGGTGTGTGAGGATGTGTTCCCCAGCGCCTGGTCCCTCCTGCAGCACGCCCAGCACAGCCACGACCTCAGCCTGTACCAGGAGGAGGGGCCGGACGAGCCGCCTCCGGGCCCCGCCGCCACCCTGCACCCCAGCCGCTTGAGCCGCACGCTGGCCTCCGCGTTCGGGCCCTCCGCCTTCCGCCCGTCCCGGCCCCGGGGCCCCGGCCCCGGCCCCGGCCCCGCCCCGTCGTCCGGCAGCCCCGGCCCCTGCCCGGACGCGGAGGCCTTCAACTTCTCCGTGCGCCTGCGGGAGCTGGCGGGCCCCGGGGCCACGCCCGCGGGGCCCCCGCCCGCGCTGTTCGGCTGCGAGCTGTGCGGCCAGGGCTTCCGCTCGCTGCGCAGCCTGTCCGCGCACCGCCGCACGCACGCCAGCGAGCGGCCGTACCGCTGCGGCCTGTGCGACCGCGCCTTCGCCCAGAGCGGCGAGCTGGCGCGCCACATGAGGACGCACCGCCGCGGGCCCGCCTGGGCCCCGCAGCCCGACGAGGGCCCCGAGGAGCTGGTCCTGAAGGCGCGGCTGTCCCAGGAGACGGCGGCCCAGGCGCCGCTGGGCGAGCGGGTGGAGGCGGGCGCCGGTAAGCTGGACCTCTCCAAGCGCGCGCCGGGCCCCGGGCTCATCCTGCTGTCCGGCGGAGAGGCCCTGGGGGGCCGGGGGCTGCTGCGCCTCTTCCACCCGCCGGGGGAGGGCCCCGCGGAGCCCCAACAGCCCTCCCCCTGCGGCAGCCCCTCAGACGGCTCGCTGGACAGCGGCGAGACCGGCGCCAGCGGGGAGAGCGGCATTGCCAGCGGAGACTGCACCCCCAAACGCCTGGAGCGGGAGGGCGAGCGGGAGGGCGAGCCGGAGGGGGAGCCGGAGGGGGAGCGGGAGGGAGAGCGGGAGTGGGAGCCCGGGCCCGGAGAGCCCCTGCCGGAGTGGCAGCGGGACGGCGAACAGAAGCGAGGAGGAGGAGGAGGAGGAGGAGGAGGAGGAGGGATAGCCGGGCGGAAGAAGAGGGAGGAGGCCTGCGAGTTCTGCGGCAAGCGCTTCCGCAACAGCAGCAACCTGACGGTGCACCGGCGCAGTCACACGGGCGAGCGGCCGTACCGCTGCGGGCTCTGCAGCTACGCCTGCGCCCAGAGCAGCAAGCTCACGCGCCACATGAAGACGCACGGGGCGCGCGGCTCCCGGCCCGCCTACCTCTGCCAGCTGTGCCACGTGCCCTTCACCGTGTACGCCACGCTGGAGAAGCACCTGAAGAAGGCCCACGGCCTCAGCCACGCCGACGCCGGGGCCTTCGGCCGCCCGGACGCCCCGGAGGACCGCCTCGCCCCGGACGACCGCCTCGCCCCGGACGACCGCCTCGCCCCGGACGACCGCCTCGCCACGGACGACCGCCTCGCCCCGGACGACCGCCTCGCCCCGGAGACGGAGGCCGAACGGGACCCCGAGGCCGAGCGGGACCCCCAGGCCGACGCCGACCCTGAGACCACGGCCGACCCGGACGGGGGCCAGGACAGCGCTCCTCCTGCCCCCGCCGAGGCTGCCACTGAGGTCAGCCTGGCCTCGGCCTAAACCGCGGCGCGCCCCGCTCGAAACACGGCAGCCCCGCGTGACACCGCGTGTAGAGCGCCCCCGCTGGGTACGCAGGGGGTGCAGCTTAACCGGCACAGAAAGTTAAAGCAATATGTTTATCAGCCCCAGTGCACAGTGTCCCCGCCTCTGATGGTAGACTCTCTCTCTCTCTCTCTCTCTCTCTCTCTCTCTGAAAAAGAAAAGCACTTCACTTTGGAGCAAGGCAAGGTGGCTGCCGGCGACTACATTACCCACCCATAGCAATACCGCCAACGGCTCCACTGCCCCTGCACTGATCAGGACATAGTCGTGCTCACTGGTAGACACCGGCCTTCACCAAAAGAGCCACGCCGGGGTGTCCCCTGACTCGGGGCACTTATCGGAGTGGGTGGAGGATGAGTCATTGTCACGCTTATTTTGGTCCGGAAATGCGACCCCTGGTTTCCCCATCATCAGCCAACATGAGATTATTACATTGCTGGAGATTAGGCATGATGTGCCATTTTGTGGGGGAGGGTGGGTTCTTGAACTGAGGGGAGGTCACTGACCCAGGTTGCTTCAAGATGGCAAACCACCCCCCCCCCCCAGCCCCCACCCAGCCCCCCCAGCCCCCAACTTGTATGTGGTTCTTAAATAAATGAAAGGACTCGAATGTGACCGATAAAGACTGAACTGTTGTGTTGGAATCTGAAAGGTTTGTTTGGATGTCCCGTGGCCCAGGGGAAAGGCTCTGTACAATCACACCCCTTGTCCTTTAAGTAGGAGGTTTACAAGTACCACTGCTCCCTCTGGGTACCGGAAAGGCACATTCCTAATATTAATGTTGTGTTTGTGTTGCATTTAGATTTCTTACCCCTCGCGACTTCTGAAGTCGGGCCTATTTCATTGCCTTCTATGCATTTGGGAAGAAGAATACTGTGTGTACTATCTGCTAAAACAAACAAAAAACGGGTGTTTTTTTAGTTTTTTTTTTACATCATTTATAGAGTTTTATAAATAGATATATGTGCTTAACTGCTTGAACTCTTATGCATGATTTGCCAACAGGAATATTATGTTAGAATTATTAGTACTTATTTATGGACGCTGCATGGGAGTACTTAATACTGAACCTGGCTATGATGGCGTGTGGGGGGTGTGGGGGGGGGGAGTGTGGGGGGGTGGTGTTGTAACCTGTGAACTTGCTGGCCAACTGGCTGAGCGCTTGTCTGTCTGTCTGTCACTGTGCACATGCAGGGAAACATTTATGTTTTTTGTTTTTTTTATTATTATTATTATTATTATTATTATTATTACTGTAATATGATTCTTATAATGTTATTGCTGACAATGGGACTGTTTGGTTTTGGTCAAGATTGAAAATTCCTGTGGGACAACTAAAGCAAGAAAGATGCAAATGAATAAATGTGACAGGTTTAAGGATCAAACGATTTATATTTCTTCAGGGATCACTTGGTTATGGGTCGTAGGTGGTGAATGAAAAATAAAGTTAGTTGGTGGCGGTAGAGCTGGAGGTTGCTTGTGAATCAGTCCTCTCTCTGTTTTTGTCTTTGTCCCAGAAAGCTCCCGTGTGTTGTGTCTTCCTCATTGTATCTGGTTGGCCTGAAGGAGCGCCCCCCCCCCCCTCCCGTGTTGTTAAGGACACGAGGAGGATTAAAGAGGAGCTGAGGGTGGGGAGGGTATCGGCGGCGATGGTGGCAACGGCGCGTCACGCAGGACTGGAATGGGGAGACGCGTCCCGGCTTGTTTTTAAGCTTGTTCCGAGAGGACATTAGCATCGGTAGTCATGCGTGTTTACTTGCGGGCTACAATTATCTCTGAGTTATTAATTTTTAATGTCTCTACCCTGTCAGAAGAACTCTCTTTTCAGAGCTCAGAACCCCCCCCCCCCCCCCCCCATGACCCTATTTTGTGTTCTTCCTCAGAGAGTCTGTGGGCAGTGTGGACCTCTTGTGGATGCTGTGTGTGTGTGTGTGTGTGTGCGCGTGAACATGTGGAGCTCAGGAGTAACTGAATGGGGAATCTTGGTCATGGGTAAATGTTAACGTGTGTGTGATTGTGTGTGTGTGTATATGTTTGTGGGGGGTGCAGAAGGGGGGGGCAGGAAGGAGGGGGCGGGGGGGCGCATAATTGGGGACTCCATTGTAGGGGAATACAAAACCCTGCGCCAGCATCTCTGGACTGGCCCCGCCCCCGCTAATGAGTTTGCAGCTCTGTGATCCTGATAGCTCGTTAACAGCAGGCTCATTTAATGAGCTTTCAACAAGGTGGGGGTGAGAAGACCATATGTAATCTACCCCCCCCCCCCCCCCCCCCCAGTGACACAATCCCTCATTATCATCATGTTAGAGAAAATTTAACAATTCAAGTAAGAATAATTTTTCTATCCACCCATCTATTTCTGAGAGCAAATGAAATGTAGTTGGTTTGGTTTCAATGCAGGCATGCAGAACTCTTCAGAAGAATTTGGACAAATATGGGTATAACCACCCCCCATATTTCAGACTGCATGCAGCGCCATTTGGTGTCCGTGCAGGGTCCAATTATGTAAGGTAACACGATATTGAATGCTATAGCCTTGGGCAGGTGGATACGGTCCCTGGTGCCCTTTGTCTCTCCCTCTCAGTTTCCACACCTCCGTGGCACTTCCCGGGCCAGTGGCATTCACGCGGGGGACCAATCACGGCGCGGCCCTCGTCACAGAGAACGCCCTCGCCATCCCCTCCCCCCCCCTCCCCTCAGTGACATGGTCCGCTGACCGTGCCGCGCTGCGATCGCTGACCGTCAGGTTAAAGCGGCCCCGTCGCATCTTCACAGCCTCCCCGTTGGCCTGGACCGCGGGGCACAGTGACCTTGCAGTTTGCCAGGAGTCCGTGTCACAAAGTAACCCCAAAGCTGTGCTGCTGCGTCCACTCCTCCCTGCCCTGTCCTCAAAAGATAGAATGAGAGGGATGGAATGATGCTGTGTTGGGGCGAGACGATCCCCCCTCCTTTCCCCTGCCCACATGCCTCCAGGAACCCTGCAATGAAATCTGAACCCCTGAATCCACACCCCCTTATTTTCAATGTGCATCATCCAAGCGCTGAGATTCCTTTAGCACTGTGGACTCGCCTTTCCTACTGCCAATGCAAACGGCAGCTGTTGACCCTGCCAGGGTGTGACACTTAATGACACCAAGAGACAATGTAGAAGGCCAGATATTTCACCCAATGGAATAATGCTCTCGGCTATAAGAATAGCCGTAAATTGACAGCGTTGTTTTGGAATGGAGCAGAAAGAGGGGTTATTAGAATCCATCCATTTGCCACCATTTTGCATGCCACACATTCATGGTATGAAGGTCTTGTAGGTCTTGTTCATAGAATTCACAGCAGAGCCATTACACAGGGACCCAGTCGTGTCCTGTTCTGTTTGTCTGTGACTGCAAGGTGAAGGAAAACCTTGAAAACACCACAAAAATAGAAACATCAAAATTGACAAACAGGAAGGGGCAAATGAAGGCATTATTGCACCAGTATCCTGTGTGTAGCTGGTTATTATATCTGCCATGTGTTGATATGCTAACCCTTTAAGGTGTGAGATCACGTGACAAGAATCACGTGATTAGTATCTTCTTAACTGAACATTCTAATGCTGATGTAACAAACATAACTGCCAATTGAAAGCAACGTGAATTTTGCAAAGATATTAAAATAAAAAAAACCTACTCTTCGAAGGGTTAATGATATTTGCATAAAAGAGCATTTGTTTACATTGAGATGAGTCTCGCTGACCATTCCCGTGGTGAAATGGACTCACTCACAGACCAGGCCCTTCCCCCCACGAGGTCCCTGATGCTGACCCAACCTGACGGTTTCACACCTGGTGACCTCTTGCACCTGGGTGACCTCCCACACTGAACCCACATAGTGGTTCAACTGACCCGCTGTCCATCATAGGTCAGTGAAAAGCACCTGGCTACACAGGGACTCGGAAAACCAGCCTGTCAAGCAGGCCCCTGGGACTGTATGGACACCTATAACCTGCCCAGAGGGCTAAACTGTTCCATGGGGGAAGGGAAATGATCATATGCACATCAACCGCTGCTGAGAACGCCCTAAGTAATTCTGTGCATGAAACGCGGCTGTTTAAACAGTACTACTGACCCCATTCTCCACGCAACAAATGAGACGAAACACATACAAATGACAGCCAATTTGGCCCAATAACGATTTGATAGTTCTGCCTGACGGATGCATGCATTTTTGAAGATAATGCATATCTTTTATTTTTCATTTATTCCTATTTATTTTTCTTAAGGTTGTTTTGCATTCGTATGCTCACGGATTGAATGTCGTCATGAGCAGTGAATCGAATCCGGAGATGAATCAGACGGAGAGAGAAAACGGGTGCAAGGGTCAGGTTCTCTCTCTGTCAGGTTCTTTCTCTCCTGCGCACCTCGCTGACCTCAGAACCCATTGTGAGCGCGTGAGATCTCCGAGAACAGCCTCGTGCACCGCCAGGTCCGCGGGTTTCGCTCTCCGCTCTGGGAACCTGGGCGCGCTAATTGAGCGTTGATGAACGGGTTCATCTTTCGCAAGGGTCGTGGGATCAGAAGGACCACAGAAGGCTCGGGGGTGTCGGAATGATCAGGGCGGGTCAACAACCTTTTTTTTTTTTTTTAACCAGCGAGTAGTTTCGAATATAATCTAGTCCACAAAGACCCATGTAGAGAATAGGGAATAGACCTTCAATCAGTGCCATTATTCCCATGTGATTATTTTATTTTCGCTTGCTTGTTTATTTAGAATAACAACTGAGTTGAAGGTTAACAGTTATTACTGGTTTATGTCAGTTTTGGTTAACCAAACACATTTCTTTTATTTTTTAATACACAAGGTTCAGTTTCAAATATTTCCCACAAGAAATCCTCTATTATTTACAAAAACTCAATATAGAGTAGGCCTATAGGATAACTTAATTATCTCGACTGCTTGTTTTTGTTTAACAATTTTGTTTTGTTTGTTTTAATAACGTACCGGTTTTATCTAGTGCAGCCTGTTCGTGTTAGCTGTTTTTTTTCCTAAATTTAATAAAAGCCTAGCTTAATCTGTATTTTATTTTATCATTATAATTAGGCAACAACAACGCTGCGTGGTTTTACACGCTGGTCTAGAGTTGCTTCCGGCTCCAAGTAATGAAATTAATTTTGACTGAAAGGCTCTGCCATGGAGATGTATTGTCATCTAGTGGTGAAGGATTGGTAATGCACTTTAAATATTCTCTCAAATAAAACGGCCCTCTGATTCGCCCAAGAGAATGTCCCGGTTTACATTTATGAATGTGAAAACATGATCAATTATTGCAGTTTATGATTAATTACTGGGTCAATGTATTTATGACGTCTTGTTTGAACCACAAATATGTATGTAGCCTAATTTACTACTGGACCAAACATGCATTTTTAAATCTAGCCTACATAGGCTATTCACTCATATTATTATGTTCTAGGTGAAAATGTTTTTGTTTTGACTTCCTGTCCTGCCGTTGGCCAAGTGATCAATTTTGCGTTCTGTATCTCCGTCGAGTTAAATATGTAAGCTATATAATTTTAAAGTTAACTTAAGTTGCTTTTTCTTCGAGTAGCCTTGTCGAATTCCAATAAACAGTGAATAAGCATTGCTGATCAAAGACTTAGCGTGACAGGCTGTTATTACCCTGACTGTTTAACACGTCGTACCCCGAGGCTTCGCATATTTCTGCGCCTGGTCCGAGCTAGGAGGCGCCCCGATAACTCTTCCTGGGGGGGTGTGTCAGCTTTACTTAAATACCGGGCTTATCCGTTACGCTCAGCACCGGACTGAGGTCTTGATAGTCTGCAGCTCAGTAATCACGTTTCTCCCTTGCACGAACGACACCAATAACTGCCGCGATGAACGGTGATCAGAATATACCTGGCTCTGTTGCCAACCCCTTGAAGTTCCGGGACCAGGACTACGAATCTCTTCGCAGTGCTTGTTTGGAGTCGAAGTCGCTCTTCTCCGACCCGGAGTTCTTAGCGGACGGCAACTCCATCGGTATGCCTGCTGACCCGGACCCAAGCCTAGCCGTGAAGTGGCTACGGCCCAAGGTACTGTTTTTAAGCAGACTTCGTCGTATTCATATCACCATCTTAAATTATTAAATTAAAATTATTGATTGCCTCACAAAACTCCTTTAATATGTATATAGTGGGAGAGTTTGGATCACCAGGATTTAAATTGATTTGGTCTAGTTGGATTTCTCTGATTACATCTGTAAAAAACGTAATAATCCGATTATTTAAACAAAGATGCTAAGAGTTTACCTTGCTATTACGGGTAGCAAAGGAATCGTGCAGTGTTTTTTTTTCTTTAATTGATTTGGGTAATTCGTTGTGATATTGATTACGCTGTGCAAAATAGTTATTTAGCAAATTCATTGTCCTATATTAACTAATGATCTGTGTTAATGGCTCCGTGATCATCGCAGCAGTACTTTGGTTCGGTTCCACCCTTCCCAGGTGTTCAGTAACAGAAAGAGTATCCATGCAGGTGAACAAACGCCCTGCGAAGTAGTGTTCAGACGACGTCTAACAGTCCAAGCAACAGGAACAAACCTAAATGAAACTATTAGATAATAAAAAAAAGTGCTTTGTCCTTTTGACTTCCAGAAGTTCAAAATGAACAAAAGGTACATTTAGTTTTTTCACCAAGAAATCCTCATCTGGATCATCTTACACACTGTACCTTGAAATGAGTTAATTAAAATTCCTTAGTCTGGTTAAAACTACAGTGCCACACCTAGGTTTGGATCCCAGAACTTTCTGTCTGCCTGTTCCCCTATCCTGTAGCATTGATTTTGCTGCTGTCACAAAAAGGGACAAAGAAAAAAGAATGTATTATCATGTTACTATTATAAGCATTAAGAACTACCCATCATCCGTGTGTTTAAACTGCTGTTGAGCTGCTTTTTCTCCTGCGCGGAGAGGAGGAAGAGCGACGTAAATAAATAAATATTGTGAAAGAGTGATGTTGGCCCTCTCTGCTGTCCTCGCCTCTCGGTTCTGCAGGACATCAACTCCGCCGCCGTGTTCATCGAAGGCACTACGGGCACCACGGACATCTGCCAGGGCCAGCTGGGTGAGCCTGACCCCTCTGCCCCCCCCCCCCCCCCCCTCTTCTCAGGAGGCATCTTGGGATAGATAGATAGATACCCTGAAAGGGAAAACTGGGCCACGCAGGAGGAGGTCTACAACAAGGCACCCTCCTGGTCCCAATCGTCCCGTTCCTGCCCCGGCTGATCGTGGATTACATCATCCGCTGGCTCTATGTCAACCCATAGCTGTGAATTTCTTTGATTGCACAACAGTGGGATTTGAACCTAGAACCTTGTGGTTGCTGTTGGCCAAATCAGTATGACACACTGACGCCTCCACCGTGCATCGTTCTCAGTACCCCAGCATACACCTGATAGGGGCGTTGCCAAATGTTCGGCAGATGATGACATCACTGCCAACAGCCGGTTTGGGGGTTCACAGTGGACAGAACCAGTGCGCTGTTCAGCCCGGGTCAGTTTGAAGGGTTTTGTGTTGTGTGTTTCTGTTTGTGAGGACGCTGACGCAGCAGGAGAGGGAGACCGAGAAAGAGAACGCAATGTGCATTGGGGGAGCCAGCTGGCACTCTTTGAGTCAGGACACATGCGCACACACACACACACACACACACGGACGCACACACACACACACACACACACACAGACACACAGACACATAGACACACACACACACACGCACGCACACACACGGACACACGGACGCACACACACACAGACACACACACACACACACACACGGGGACACACACACACACACAAACACACACACACACAGACACACACACACACTCACACACACAAACAGACACACACACACACACAGACACACACACACACACACAGACACACACACACACACACACACACACACTCACACACACAAACAGACACACACACACACAGACACACACACACACACACACACGGACACACACACACACACAAACACACACGGACACACACACAGACACACACAGACAGACACACACACACACACACACACATTTAGTCATGTCACAAAAATGTCAAAGCTCCTAAAAATGGCCATTTAGACCAGCGGAGCAGATGTTTGCTGTTGGGGAAAATAATATTGTGCCCCCCGCGTGTATTTAAAAGTATGTGTTCAAAGGAGGTTGTTGCACAACACGAAGCCCTGCAGGCTGAGAATGCTCTGTCCTCGGAGTGATTATGCCTCTGTCTGTTACCCTTGAACATTTTCAGTAAAGGTCAGCCGCGTTGTGACCCAGCGTGATCACTTAACTGTCTCTTCCCCCCCTGCAGGAGACTGCTGGCTCCTGGCCGCACTGTCCTGCCTTACCTTGCATCCCACTCTGTTCGCAAAGGTGGTACCACCCAATCAGAGCCTGGATGAACCCTATGCTGGAATCTACCACTTCCGGGTAAAATTGTGGGCGGGGGGGTCTTGATTGACGTCTTGATTGTATGATTGAATGTCATATCTTGGATTCACACATTGCTTGTTCTACGTTATTTTGACACATGACATAGTGACTACAAACAGTGGTTCCAAAACTCGGTCCTGGGACATCCCACTGTGTATGATGGTTTTCATTCCAACCACAATTGAACATCCCCAAATAGTTTTCATGTTTAGAAGGATTATTTTCCCTCTTAAGCCACATTATGTCAGAAATAGCTTGCAGGCCACAAAAAATAAAAGTCCACATATTGTGTTCATATTGTGCGTACTGTGCTGTATACATAAAAAATATACATAAAAAGAGGAAACAAAATTCCTACAGCACTTTTGTATGATTACCATTACATTACATTAATGGTATTTGGCAGACGCTGTTATCCTGAGTGATGCACAGTTGATTAGACTAAGCAGGAGACAATCCTCCCCTGGAGCAGTGCAGGGTTAAGGGCCTTGCTTAAGGGCCCAACAGCAGTGTGGATCTTATGGTGGCTACACTGGGGATCGAACCACTGACCTTGCGTGTCCCAGGCATGTACCTCAACCACTACGCTACAGGCCGCCCTGTACCATAGTCAGGTGTCGGTGTGCCTGTAAAGGGGAGGGAGAGGGGAGTGTGCAGACAAGACCGCAGCACAGAAGTGGAGGAGGACAGATGAGATGAGAGAAGGATTAGAAAAGGGAGGATGAGAGAGAGGGGAGAATGCGAGAGAGAGGAGGATGAGACACCAGATTTACGGCCCTCCGGAGCAGCTGCTTAATTACCCTGTGGAATTTACGGCTTTCGTCAGCGTTAATGAGTGGGGCTCTTCGTTAGCTCCCTGACCCCCGACCCCTGACCCCTGACCCCGTCCACCAGCTGGCACCGACTCCTGCCCCACCCCTCATCTATAGGTAGCGTGGTGGTTAAGGTACACCTACGGACTCGGACCCGTAAAGTCGGTGGTTCTAATCCCCGGTGTAGCCACCATGAGCCGTTGGGCCCTCGAGCAAGCATTTAACACAGACATACGCCAGCACGCTAGCTTTATTTGCTGGCTATTTTATACCTTTTAGTTAGCTAGCTAGCTAGCAAGTTAACCAGAGCTACATACAAGGCTAATTAGCTAATCTAATTTAAGTGCCCGTAATGAATACACAGGTAGTTTTTCCTGAATGTATTTTTTAACAAATACATATATGTAGCTACGTTACTGAGCTAGCTAGTTTGCAAAAGCAGCCGCTATTAATTCTCTCTTTCCAAAATGTCTGCCTCCCGGGCATCACTGAGGGAAGGACAATACCTCGGGCTCCCTTCTCCCTCCTCTGTCTGACAGCTTAATTGGCCGTATCACAGGCACCTCTCTCTAACATGACCTGAGCATTTCATTCATGAAATATCTTATTTATCAAATTTGTTCTGAACAGCTAGAATAGATTATTTAAATGTTCAATATTTAATTATTATTAAATATGTTGATTAGTTTGAATATTCTGTTATTATAGTTGGCATACTAACAGCCTGGCTGCGTCTAGCCAATCTGTACATTTACTGGCCCTAAAGTAGAAAATAGAAAGTTCAGAAGGTATAAGTCCACCCCAGTATTTTCTTCCAACCACCTGGGTTTGCTAATAAGTACAATTCTTCAGTCAAGGGGTAGAGTTCATTAGTGAAATCGGCTGGCTGAGTTCATGGAGGAAGAAACACGTGGCACACATCTGTGTTCAGGTCATTTACTTCAGACTTGTACAGGGGTTAGAAACCCAGGTCCCTGGAGAGCCGCAGGGTGTGCTGGCTTTTATTTACATCTTAAAATAAGCAACCGATTCAGCCCTAAGAAACAATTGCTCAATTAAATTTGGACTAACAACAAAAGCCAGCATACCCTGCAGCTCTCCAGGACCAGGGTTGCCAAACCCCTGTACTAGTATATGTTTTACCCTATATGAGAGCATTTATATACATCTTTGTGTGAAATGATTGTAATGCAACGCAGAGACGTCTAAATTCTGTATCGCGTCATTCATTCCTACGCACATATTTTACAAGCTTCGTTGACTTTTCCCAGTTCCCAGTCGTACCTGTAGGAAACAGGGGCGGCCTGTAGCGTAGTGGTTAAGGTGCATGACTGGGACCTGCAAGGTCGGCGGTTTGATCCCCGGTGTAGCCACCATGAGATACGCACAGCCGTTGGGCCCTTGAGCAAGGCCCTTAACCCTGCATTGCTCCAGGGGAGGATTGTGTCCTGCTTAGTTTAAGTCGCAGTCGCTCTGGATAAGAGCGTCTGCCAAATGCCAATAATGTAATGAAACATAAGCACTGAAACACTGGCACAAGAAGTACCCCATGGGCCATAAATGTGTTTATCAGCAGAGCTCGATCCCAGGCTCCAGACCACAGGAAACACTGTGGTGGCTTTGCGTCCCTATATTGGCTCTCGCGGCAGGCAGTCACCACTGGTACGGCCAAGATTAGATTATGGGGCGAGGGTGCACCATTACATTACATTAATGTCATTTGGCTGACGCTCTTATCCAGAGCGACATGCAGTTGATTAGACTAAGCAGGAGACAATCCTTGCTCAAGGGCCCAACGGCTGTGCAGATCTTATTGTGGCTACACCGGGATTGAACCACCGATCTTGCAGGTCCCAGTCATTTACCTTAATCACTACGCTGCAGGCCGCTCTACCCCACTGAACAAAACGCACCACTGAACAGAACCCTAGTGCTTTAGCTGGACACTGTCGCAGATGACATAGATCCACACAGACGTTCAGGTGTGAGGTCACCGATAAAAATGGTATACAGTCCACTGTCGGAAACGCAACTCACACCTGATTTAATGACACAGCCGATTAAACCTCCAAAAATGCCCTTGATTCATTAAATCGGGTGCATGAGTTCCTTCTTCAAAAACCGTCTGGCAAGTGGGTCCTTAGGACTGCAGGTGAGAAGCACGGGTGTACACTACAGTGCTGGACAATTACATGAGTCCTGAAACAGGTGGTGGAATTACAGTGTAAGTGTAGGTATTTACGAGGGGTGTTGGTGTGACAGATACTGATAATGGGTTTGAGAAAAGGGGGAATTTATGACCAGGAATGTGAAATTAAAACCCTTGGGAAAACATCAATACCCATCAGACAGCCCCAGAGAGAGGGTGAGGCACCACTTTGAGTTATGAATCAGGCGAGTTCCTCAGCTGTGGGGTATTTGCTCAGGCCCTCCCCGGTGAAAGCACACGTGGCTTAACTTCACACAACAATAGGCCCGTTCTGAGTCTCTGTCAAGGGTTCTGGGAGTCTGGGCATGTTCCCTGTCCCTCTGGGATACGAACACACCC
>NC_083772.1:7208871-7258871 GCF_963514075.1 Conger conger
AAATGCAGAAAGCCTGAAAGACAACAAAACTCAAAACACCAGTAGTAGGCCGACAGTGCATTCAACTGCACTACCAATGAAATTGTGGCACGCTTTACTGTGTGGACTTGTGAGGACTGTAAGATGCTGTGTGTGGACTTGTGAGGACTGCAAGATGCTGTGTGTGTGTGTGTGTGTGTGTGTGTGTGTGGACTTGTGAGGACTTTAAGTCACTGTGTGTGTGGACTTGTGAGGACAGTAAGATGCTGTGTGTGTGTGAACTTGTGAGGACTTCAAGTCACTGTGTGTGTGGACTTGTGAGGACAGTAAGACGCTGTGTGTGTGTGGACTTGTGAGGACTGTAAGCCACTGTGTCATTTTGCAGGTGTGAGGACTGGAAAACGGTGGACAGTGCTGAAAAGAAAAGGATTAACCTAATCAAGGCTGAGGATGGAGAGTTTTGGTGGGTTACACACAAGAACTCACACCCACATACATTTAGTCTCGTCCCCCCTCCATTTCAAATTTCTGTTAGTTCAGCAGCACCATATGTATGAAATACAGTGGCATACTGTACACGACACTACATACAAGTACATACAAATTTATTTTAAAAGAGATTTATTTTAAAACAATGTCAAAACTAAGAGTAAACTACCCAGTAATGATAACAACAGTAATAGAAGGAAATAAGAACACATGTAGACATTCAGTACAGATAGATATGCACACACATACACACACACACTCACACACATGCAGACACACATATGCATTACTGTGCATAATTACATATAGACATTATTTAGTATGTAAAGTGTGATAATGATTTCACCATACAGTTGGTGCTCCTATGTTGAGAATATTTATTTAAATGAAATGGGAAATATGTTTCTAATTCTCCTGTCCCACATTCACCACATTCTCTTTTTAAAAAGCCAGGTTTTTTAATCAGGCTTTCTCAGTGGCTAAATTGTGGACACTAAGCCTTTTTGTCCCGAACAATAGTGACGTATACTTTACTGAGGTTTCTGTTTAAGTCACCATAATAATCATTTAGCTTATGTTTGGATTGAGGTTCATTGCTCCACTGATCCAGACAGTACATTTTGATGTGTTATGTGGTTGACTGTAATTGGCAGTTGCTTAGCCATGCTGACTTGAAGCTGTTTTTTACGGATTAGTGTTGGGAACGTTGGTGACCATGTGAGTGAGTAAACATTTTAAAATGTGCAAATGTTCAGGGGTTGGCTCTCAGACGTTTGACTTTTTTTTTTTTTTCAGATAATTACCAGACCATTTAGAATTGCAGCAATCTGAATGCTTTTAAAGCCTTCACTTATCAATAAGTGTCTATTAACTTGCAATATTTAATGTTCTAGTTATCACGAACAAGCCATAAACTGATGCATAAATAGAGCAGGAAATAACATTAATAAATCACATAAATAATGATTTAGTTAAGGTTAATCATGCTCTGTTCCCGCAGTAGTTAATGACGTTATATAACGCTGGCACACGCCCCAACACACCCCGTGGGGGACAGAGGAGATTGACACAGGGAGGTAGAGTGACAAACAAACATAAACCAACTGTAGCGTTCCAGCTCTGCTGCTTTTCAGCTCCGTCTAGGTCACGTGGCTCCCCGGTCTCGGACGCTTACTGCAGGGAAAGAGCCACATTTAATAACCTGGGCTAATTACATTACATTACATTAATGGCATTTGGCAGACGCTCTTATCAAGAGCGACGTACAACAAAGTGCGTACCCATAACCAGGGATAAGTGCGCTGAAAGACTCTAGAGGGAAGTACAATGTCAACTGCTACCTGTGCAACAAAGATAAGGACCAGGGCCTATTTAATTTATTTTTAATTTTTTTATTTTTTTTAATGAACAAATAAACAAACAAACAACAAAGCAAAAGTGACCAAACTTAACTATCCAAACATTGCTTACCTAGCCAACTAAAAATACCGATACACAAAGTAAATCACAAAGACAACAATTAAGGTTCACAGGGAGGTAGGGAGGGACGGGGAGAGGTGCTGCTTGAAGAGGTGCGTCTTCAGCTTGCGCTTGAAGGTGGGGAGAGATTCTACAGTTCTGACCTCAACAGGGAGTTCGTTCCACCACTGTGGAGCCAGAACAGACAGTAGTCGTGAGCGTGAGGTGGAGGTTCGGAGAGGGGGAGGTGCCAAGTAGCCTGTGGAGGCTGAACGAAGAGGTCTGGCAGGGGTGTAGGGTCTGATGATTTTTTGCAGATAAGCTGGGGAAGACCCCTTAACTGCTTGGAAGGCTAGCACCAATGTTTTGAATTTGATGCGAGCAGGCAGCCAGTGGAGGGAAGTAAGCAGGGGGGTGACGTGTGAGTATTTGGGAAGGTTGAAGACCGGACGAGCTGCTGCATTCTGGATAAGTTGGAGGGGTCTGATGGCGGACGCTGGGAGGCCAGCCTTAATTCCTCTTGTAGCCCAGGTGTGTCTACTTAACCAGAAGGCGTGATCCTGGTTCCTGC
Organism: Conger conger; assembly: GCF_963514075.1. NCBI lineage: Eukaryota > Metazoa > Chordata > Actinopteri > Anguilliformes > Congridae > Conger > Conger conger. The sequence continues at coordinate 7,211,369 of NC_083772.1, forward strand.
TAACCGAGCCCCACCTGCCGCAAACACATTGTAAAGTGCTTCCATGGAAACCCTGCAGTGTGATTTGCAAGTGTAAAGACAAATATACGTGCCTAATCTCCCGTCATTTTGTGAACATTTCTTTATGTTTTTTTACTGCCAGTGCCCAAGACTGACAGTACTACTCCAGCAAAGGCAGATTCAGATGTGGGCCTTGTGCTGTAGGTGACAGCAGTATCTGGTCATCTGTGTTGAGCAGGAACTTGACCTAATGTTCTTTACCAGACAGAAAGAAGCTGCAAGGTGTTAATAACACAGCTTACTCGATGTAATAAACATTTAATAATGTTAAGCTGTCCTGCCTCACGATGTACTCCGTAGGATAAGTGTGGAGGACTTCAGCTCTCTGTTTGAAACGGTGGAGCTGTGCAGTTTGAATCCAGACTCCATTGTCGACGGTCACGTCGTGCCTTCCTCTGCCTGGACCCTCAGCTCTCACCACGGCTCCTGGGTGCCAGGGTGCTCTGCTGGAGGAAGCCGCAGATACCGCCGTGAGCCTCTTCACTCCCACTCCCACTCCCACTCTCTCACTCACTCTCACTCCCACTCCCACTCCCACTCCCACTCTCTCACTCACTCTCACTCCCTCACTCTCTCACTCACTCTCACTCTCACTCTCACTCTCACACTCTCTCACTCTCACTCTCTCTCACTCCCACTCCCACTCCCACTCTCTCACTCCCTCACTCTCTCACTCACACTCTCACTCTCACACTCTCTCACTCTCACTCACTCACTCTCTCTCACTCTCACTCTTTCTCTCTCACTCCCTCACTCTCACTCACTCTCACTCCCTCACTCTCGCTCTCACTCTCTCTCACTCTCACTCTTTCTCTCTCACTCTCACTCACTCTTACTCTCAATCCCCTTTCAGTCTCACTCAATCACTCACTTTCACTCTCAATCCCCTTTCACATTTACACTTGCATAAAACACAAACAGACACAGAAATATGCTTACTCACGTGCCCACACTCACACACACACACACACACTCACACACGCACACACACACAAGCACACACACACACACACACACACAAGCACACATGCGCACTTAAACCTCTGCGGCCGCTGTCTCTCTCAGGCTCGTTCTGGAAGAACCCACAGTTTCGCCTCATCCTCTCAGAGAGGGATGAGGACGTGGACGATGATGACGAGGATGACGAGGACGAGATCGGCGACGATGACGATGTAGAGGAGGAGGGGGCGGGGGCGGAGGCGGAGGCAAAGGCCCCAGAGAAGCCGGCGAATCGGAAGCAGGCACAGAGGAGGACGCAGTGCACCGTGCTGGTGGAGGTCCTGCAGAAGCACCGCAGGAAGAGCCAGAAGATCCACTTCCTCTACATCGGGTTCCACGTCTACCGGGTGAGAGAGCGGGGGGGAGGGTACGGAGGCAGGCTGAAGTAACCCAGCCCCTGTGTGACCCTGCTGTTCTGTAGTGGATTTACAACCGGCGACAGTGCACTATCTGGGGTTTATATACACATGTTATGTTTATGTCGAAGTTTGTGATAGGCCCAGCCAGTTGTCTGTGCGGTGAAAGGTATTTTAGATATTTGGAGAACTTAATGACCACCTGCTGGCTTTCCAGTCACAGATATCGGCATTCAGGCCTCTGTGGTCTCAAACAAGAAAATAAATAACTCCAAAAGCCACTTGTGTGTGTGCGGCAGCCAGAGGTCACCCATGAACACAGCTCCCTGATTCTGATTAGGTCTACCTCCTGGCTGAAGAACTGCACTCATTAGCAGGTCCAGCTGATTGAGACTAAGCACTGGGGAGGACTTTCTGAACCTGGATTTTCTAGCCTTTATATATGCATGTGTATGTTTTGCCAGTATTAATGTATGTTTGTTATGTTTGTTATGTTGAACTGAGAGGAGAACAGGAGAAACAGAGCCTGTATGAATTTGGCAGTGCGTGAAGGTTTTAGTGCGTGTGAGCATAAGTGAGAGAGTGTGTGTGTGTGTGAGTCTGTGTGTGTGTGTGTGGGTGTGTGTGTGTGTGTTTGTACATTCAGCCACAGGTGTTTATATAATGTGAGAACTGGCTTCCTGAGGTTAGCCCAGATGTGATGATGTCACTGCTGCAGTGAACTTGTTTCTCACTCTCCTGTTCTCTCTTTTTTTCAGGTTCCTCCTGAGGTGAGCACCTATTCTACCTTTACATTCATAACCTTAGCGTTTCCTGCCAATACCTCAGGAATCTGAGACAGGGCCGAAAAAAGGTCTTCATTTTGTTGACCTAAAAGAAGTGTAAAGGATGACAATAATTTTTTATTGAATGTCCAATGCAGTGTCATTTTCAGCATAGTAGAATATATGGTGTCCTATATATATTGCCCCCACTTGTCACCAGACCAAGCCTATATTGAACACTTTGGCCCCTGCAGATTATTGGCTGCTTTTAAATAATTTTTATAATTTAATAATTCCACTTTTTAGGTTTTTTTACCAGCATTGAAGCACAAAACATACACACTCACACACTCACACATACACACACTCATTTTTTACATTACATTATTGGCATTTGGCAGACGCTCTTATCCAGAGCGATGTACAGTTGATTAGGCTGAGCAGGAGACAATCCTCCCCTGGAGCAATGCAGGGTTAAGGGCCTTGCTCAAGGACCCAACGGCTGTGTGGATCTTATTGAGGTTACACCGGGATTACAACCACCGACTTTGCGTGTCCCAGTCCTTTACCTTAACCACTACGCTACAGGCCGCCACTCACACACACACACACTCACACACGCACACTCACACACACACACTCACACACACACACTCACACACACACACTCACACACACACACACACACACACACACACACACATACACACACTCACTTTGAGAACATCTCTCCTCCACATATGTTGCAGCTCCAGGATGACCCCGCCCCCCTGGGTCAGAGCTTCTTCTTGTCCAATCGGCCGGTGGGGCGCTCAAAGAAGTACCAGGCCGTGCGTGGGGTCCGCAGGAAGCTTCATCTGGACCCCGGGCACTACGTCATCGTGGCGTCCAGCTACCGACCCAACCAACCGGGAGATTTCTACCTGCGCATATTTGCCAAGACCGGGAACCACTTGGGGTAGGCTGGAGACATTCCAAAAGCGCAATATGATATGAGAGATATGATCGGATAGAGGATGATGAAGTCGGACGGTATAAGGAGGTGAGCACAGGAGCTGACTGCTGTGCGTTTCACTCTTTCAGGGATCAGGACTTTACCTGCTCCTCAGACCTGCTCAGGGTAAGCGGACCAATCACAGCTCAGCTGCTGGGCTTGTGTGTGTGTGTGTGTGTGCAAACATGCATGTGTGTGCATGTGTATATGTGTATTTGTGTGTGTGCATGCGCGTACAAGCATGTGTATATGTGTATGTGTGTGTGCGTGTGTGTGCATACATGCATGTGTGTGCATGTGTATATGTGTATGTGTGTGTGCGTGTGTGTGCATACATGCATGTGTGTGCATGTGTATATGTGTAAATTTGTGTGTGCATACATGTATGTGTATATGTGTATGTGTGTGTCTGTGTGTGTTCGTACATGGATGTGTGTGTGTGTGTGTTTGTCTGTGTGCACGTATGTGTGTGTGTGTGTGTGTGTGTGTGCGAACATACATATATGTGCATGTGTATATGTGTATATTTGTATGTGTGTGTGTTGTTACAGGCGGTGCAGTCAAAGCCTGTCATGCAGAAGGATCGCAATAAATTGCAGAAGCTGTTTGACCAAGAGGCTGGAGCGGTAAGGAGACTGTGAATTAAGCACACACACACACACACACACACACGCACACATACACACACTCACACATACACACACACACACATACATGCATACACGTACACACGCACACACACACACACACATACATACACATACACACACACACACACACACACACACGCACACATACACACACACATACACGCATGCACGTACATACATACACATATACAATGCATCAGGAGTCTTTCTTACGGCCAGTATTGAAACCGACAACCTCTGAGAGACCCGCTTAGACGCTGAACCCAGTTAATTATCTGCATCTGCTAATCACATCCTGTCACCAGTATCCATACATGTACATGCATTCTGGCTTCATATAGTGGTGTGCAAAAATGTGGGCACCCCTGGTCAAGAAGCCTTTTACAATTAATATCCAACTGAATAGAAGCGAGCCTGAGCTCTAAATGGTACAACATTAAACATGACTTATTTCTTCAAAATCTATTTTAATTTTTTACTGTTTCAAAATAAACTCTACCATTTCAAGTTCAGGTTTGCTTCCCATCACATACGGATTCATTGTAACAGACACTTAACGCAGGGGTGCCAAAAGATTTGCACCCTACTGTAGTAAAAGCCCTTACTTGTGTTATATTGCTAGTATTTGTCAGTAAATCATGTGTAAATTTGATGTTGCTCTCTTGCACGGCAGGACAACAGACTTGATGCGGTGGAGTTTATGAAGCTGGTGAACTCAGGTGAGAGAAGGAGAGTCATTGCAAATCGCTGAAAACAGATATAATTGACGTTCTAGGAATTCAGTTCAATACCAGGGTTAGCCACAGGATGGAAGCAAAGTGCTGTTTCATCTCTCGGGAATCAACGTTGAAAATGCAGCAGTTAAGATATGCATCACTTTCATCCGGTGCCCAAAACATTTTTGGGGTTGTATCTGAACTGGAAATATTAAAGTTTATACTATTTTTTATTTTTTCAAATATAAGTGAATACAGACAAATTCACTGAAAGCAGTACATTATACTTCAAGATGACAATAAAACAAATAGGAAAATACAATAGCAAAACAATATCAACAATATCAGATTAGATCAACTATCAGATAGATTTTGATTGAACGGTATCAAAATCTGCTGAACATCAGTTCATTAGCTGACCCTTTTGTTTGTAATTAAACTTGCCGAAGTATGCCCTACCTCCAGACATCATGTAAGTCTTACTACTTTGTTGATATGGTGGTTCTGGCTGTAATTGTGGTTTTGCAGCTGTGTCTCAGTGGGCCAGCGTGCTCTCTGTGTGTTCTGTCACGGATTAAATGCTCATATTTTTGGGGCTCGCTCTAGAACTGTTGGCAAATGGTCAGCTGTGTCCATCTGGTTGTTATAAACACCGACAGCTGACAGGAGTGCGTGTACTAGTATGAAATATCATTCATAAAGGTCAAAAGTCAAACAAGATGTAGCATCATGCAACTCTGTCACACGTCTTTTTATACTGCCCTCTCTCTTTTTTCTTTCCCCATCTCTTTCTATTCCTCCTTCCTCCTTCTCCCTCAGTCCTTGATAAGGATTACCAACTGCCCTTGGACACCTGTAGACAGCTCATCCTGGCAGAAGACGTATCCTTTCTAAAAAACTTATTTTCAGCCTTTCCTTTCTGTTCAGTCAATTATCCCTCTCCCTCTCTCCCTCTCTCTCTCCCTCTTTCCTTCTCTCTCCCTCTCTTCCTCTCCCTCTCTCTCTCTCCCCATCTACCTTCTATCTCTCTTGCCTCTCTTCTCCCTTTCTCTCTCTATCTCTCTCTTTATCTCCATCTCTCTCACCCCCCCTCCATGTCTCTCCCCCTCTCTCTCTCCCTCTCTCCACCCCTCTCTCTCTCTCTCTCCCTCCCCCCTCTTTCTCACTCCCCCCTTTCTCTCACCCTCTCGCCCCCCTCTCTCCCTCTCTCTCCCTCTCGCCCCTCTCTCCCTCTCTCACCCTCTCGCCCCCCTCTCTCCCTCTCTCTCCCTCTCACCCCCCCCTCTGATGTGAGCTCTTCCTGACCCAGCTGTCAGACTGCAGGGAGGAGCAGACTCACACTGCCGCAGACGGAGAGGCTGCTGTCCCAGCTGCGCAGACTGCAGGTAGAGCTGTGCATTCTGGGGGTAGAGCTGTGCATTCTGGGGGTTGGGGGGGTAGGTGGGGGTGACGGGGGGATGCTGCTGCAGGTTCCTGTATCCTTTTCAGGCCTACACATAACCCCTAATCCACAGCATTAGTAACGCGCTCTCTCTCTCTCTCTCTCTCTCTCTCTCTCTCATGCCCTGTCTACCTGGAGTAACTCTCTCTCTCTCTCTCTCCATCTCTCCATCTCACAGTCCACCTTCCTCCAGTTTGATGAAGACTCCTCTGGAACTATGAACCCTTTTGAGCTCAGTTCTGCGCTAGAAGCTGCTGGTATATACATACTCACCATACACACACACACACATACGCACGCTCACAGACACAGGCATACACACACACATACGCACGCTCACATACACACACACACACACATACGCACGCTCACATACACAGGCATACACACACACACACATACGCACGCTCACAGACACAGGCATACACACACATACGCACGCTCACGTACACAGGCATACACACACACACATACACACGCTCACATACTCACCATACACACACACACACACATACGCACGCTCACAGACACAGGCATACACACACACACACACATACGCACGCTCACAGACACAGGCATACACACACACATACGCACGCTCACGTACACAGGCATACACACACACATACGCACGCTCACGTACACAGGCATACACACACACGTACGCACGCTCACATACACAGGCATACACACACACATACACACGCTCACGTACACAGGCATACACACACACACATACGCACTGGCACAAAATCCTCCACACACACACACACGCATACTCAAAAACATGCACTCCCTCAGACACACACACACACACACACACACATGCACTGTACTTGATAGAGCTTGATTACTTGACTAATAAACTGAATCATTTTAAATGTTTTAGTCTCAATGATAAATGACTGGGCTAGATGTACAGGCTGTGGCCTGGAGCAGCAGAGCTGTGCCCTGCAGCAGAGGAGCTGTGCCCTGCAGCGTAGACATAATTAGCTCCGGTCAGGGCTGTGTCATTGGCTTCCTAACAGTAGGAGCCCACTGGCAGGATGGGCTTAACTCCGCCCGCTTCCCGGCTCCGCTCTGCATAAACGCCCTCTAGTGGCTCACCAGGAAACTACCCTGCAATGTTCAGCTCTGCTCCGATGAGCGTTGGCTACTGCATGCCTGGACTGGGGAAAATGGTACCTGGCCCGCAGGTGAGCAGGTTAGAGTGCCTCACACTGCAGTGCCCCCTGTTGGAAGGAGTGGGAATCAATAATGCCAATGGACACTGGAATACGAACGAAAAAATCCATAAGTCAAAATCCTCCCTTTCCTTCTCCTATCAGACACAAATCTACATGGCAATAGCAATGACATTTGACACAGAGATGCACATAACATGTTAGAATTTCAACATAATAATAATCCCAATTATTAAAATGTCTCGCAGTGACCACACAACTTTCTTTTCTCTCATTCCCGTTCCTCCCCCCCCCCCCCCCCAGGGCTGCAGTGTGACAGTGAGGTTGTGCAGGTGCTGTGGGAGAGAGCTGGCTCCGGCGAGCTCCGCCTGCCCTTTCACCGCTTCGTCTCCTGCGTGTGCAGACTGCGCGTGTTGTTCGGTGAGCGCGTGCCGCAACCTCCCCCCCCCCCCCCCCCCCCTCCGCCACGTGTCCTGCTCTGGCCCTCTGGCCCTCGCTCGTGAGGACCGTGGGTCGTGCAGATTTGCGCGATCGGGCCGGAGCTGGACACGCAGGGCTCAGCCCCCCGCGGACGGCTCCGCAGACTGGGCACAGTGCCCTGGCGCCCCGCGTTTGACATCGTCCTTCAGGCAGCCACAACATTACATTACAGTGCCGGCGTCCGGAGCCACATACAACGCACAAGAGCACAAGTTTAAGTGCATCTTCCTTTTGAAAGTAAAGGTACACAGGACACCAATTTCATGATGCAGCCTGCTTGTTGCAGGTCTTATTTTATTTATTTTTTTAGGGTGGGGTGGGCCCACCTCACATACCGGGTGTATTATTTTGTGTATTGTAGTATTGAGTGCTGTGATGTGTGAGACCATAATGTGTGTAAGGCTGGTAGCGGTTGTGTGAGGTAAAGTGGGTACGGTTGTGTGGGGTAAAGTGTGGGTTGTGTGGGGTAAAGTGGGTGCGGTTGTGTGGGGTAAAGTGGGTGTGGTTGTGTGGGGTAAAATGGGTGTAGTTGTGTGGGGTAAAGTGTGTGGTTGTGTGGGGTAAAGTGCTGTTGCTGGGTACGGTTGTGTGGGGTAAAGTATGTGTGGTTGTGTGGGGTAAAGTGGGTGCGGTTGTGTGGGGTAAAGTGTGTGCGGTTGTGTGGGGTAAAGTGGGTGCGGTTGTGTGGGGAAAAGTGGGTAAAGTGTGTGCGGTTGTGTGGGGTAAAGTGTGCGGTTGTGTGGGGTAAAGTGGGTGCGGTTGTGTGGGGTAAAGTAGGTGCGGTTGTGTGGGGTGAAGTGCTGTAGCTGGGTGCAGTTGTGTGGGGTAAAGTGTGTGGTTGTGTGGGGAAAAGTGGGTAAAGTGTGTGCGGTTGTGTGGGGTAAAGTGTGCAGTTGTGTGGGGTAAAGTGGGTGCGGTTGTGTGGGGTAAAGTGGGTGCTGTTGTGTGGGGTAAATTGGGTGCAGTTGTGTGGGGTAAAGTGTGTCCGATTGTGTGGGGTAAAGTGTGCAGTTGTCTTGGGTAAAGTAGGTGCGGTTATGTGGGGTAAAGTGGGTAAAGTGTGTGTGGTTGTGTGGGGTAAATTGGGTAAAGTGTGTGCGTTTGTGTGGGGTAAAGTGGGTGCAGTTGTGTGGGGTAAAGTGTGTTCGGTTGTGTGGGGTAAAGTGTGTCCGGTTGTGTGGGGTAAAATGGGTGCAGTTGTGTGGGGTAAAGTGTGTGCGGTTGTGTGGGGTAAAGTGGGTGCGGTTGTGTGGGGTAAAATGGGTGCAGTTGTGTGGGGTAAAGTGTGTGCGGTTGTCTGGGGTAAAATGGGTGCAGTTGTGTGGGATAAAGTTGGTGCGGTTGTGTGGGGTAAAGTGTGTGCGGTTGTGTGGGGTAAAGTGGGTGCAGTTGTGTGGGGTAAAGTGTGTGCGGTTGTGTGGGGTAAAGTGTGTGCGTTTGTGTGGGATAAAGTTGGTGCAGTTGTGTGGGGTAAAGTGTGTGCGGTTGTGTGTGGTAAAGTGGGTGCGGTTGTGTGGGGTAAAGTGTGCGGTTGTGTGGGGTAAAGTGGGTGCGGTTGTATGGGGTAAAGTGTGCGGTTGTGTGGGGTAAAGTGGGTGCGGTTGTATGGGGTAAAGTGTGCGGTTGTGTGGGGTAAAGTGTGCGGTTGTGTGGGGTAAAGTGTGCGGTTGTATGGGGTAAAGTGTGCGGTTGTGTGGGGTAAAGTGTGCAGTTGTGTGGGGTAAAGTGTGCGGTTGTGTGGGGTAAAGTGGGTGCGCTGATTAAAGACTGAAAGGTGGCGATGTTCTTTTTCCCTCGCAGCTCTGTATGAGTCAGAGAGCAGCGCTGAGGTGAAGGAACGTGGCATCCACGCAGTGAGTCCTTTCCCCCCCTCTCATTCCCTCCACCACTCACCCTCTCCTCTCCTCCGCTTTGTTCTCACATCCCTTTCCCTTGCTTTTGTCCTCTCATATGACGGGGGCCTTGGCCCACAGTTTTAAATTAAAACTGTTTCCTTTCCGGACTTCCGGCCTTTTTTTTCAATTTTTTTTTATTTTATTTTATTTTTTATATATATATTTTTTTCAATCAAGGCGGTGGTGACTGCTTCAGATACTGCACGCAGTGTTCCATCTTTTATGACACATTTTATTTTATAGAGGCTCCATTTTGGTCATCCACAGTGTATGTAAACAGATTCAGAGAAGTGAATTAAAGGAAAAGCAACTGGTTTCTACTAATTTCTCAAACTGTAGACCTGCTTCAGCACCGTAAGTGCATTTGAAAGCCGTCGAGAGATCGCAGACAACGCCATAAAATCTCCTGTCTGTCCGCTTGTCCTTGTGGCCGTTTGTCTAACCACGTGTCTGATTGTCCACCCATTGCAGTGGCTGCTGAGGTTCCTGGTGGTGTGATTTTGGAGGGAAATGGTCAGCGCGGTCAGCTCTCAGCCTTCAACCGCCTGCGGTCGCCATCAGCGCCACAACTAGTGAGCACGGTCAACCATAGCACAGTCCACCTGATAGCTACCATGAGACCTGCTGTTCTCCCACTGCTAAAGCAGTGACCCCTGCAGTGTTTCTGTGAGATCTGATTAACTATCGCCTTCTGTCACTGCTGGCTAGTCAGCTGTCACGTGAGTCCATGCTTCCCATTAATAAGTATTACCCATGCGTGACCCCGGTGATGCAATATACCGTAGTATGTCAACGTTTACTCATCTTGGTCTCTGTGATTTCAACATGTATAACACATAGAGCATTTGGATTTCCAGAGTTGCATGACAAGGTGCATGAATGTTAAACACCAATAAACCTGTACTCTGTGTCACTACTTGCTTCTGTTGTACATGCAGGAACTATTTCAAAGTATCCTTGGTATTCAAATATATACAGATACACAAACACAGAAATACACACATGCGCATACACACACAGGTACAGCATACACACACACATTCACAAGCACATAATCAGAAGTGCACACACACATATACACACACATACGCACAGACACATATACGCACACATATACACACACATACACACATATACACACACACATATACGCTCACACATATGCACACACACATAGACACATATACACACACACATATACGCTGACACATATACACACACACATACACACACACATATACGCTCACACATATACACACACACATACACACACATATACACACACATACATATACGCACACACATATACACACACACATATACATATACACACACATACATATATACACACACACACATATATGCTCACACATATACACACACACACACACATATACGCTGACACATATATACACACACATACACACAAACACATATACACACACTCACACACACACACACACACACACAGTGAGCCGAGTGTGCCCTGTGAGGGTGTGAGAGTGACAGAGGATATTAAAAGCTGTGCCTCTCCAGCGCCGCACGCACCGTCTCTATTCTTATCGCGCTGACGCCACGCACAGCGTCAGCACGCCGCCGCCCCCTCCCCCGTTACGCTGCCCGCCTCCCTCCCTCGCACCGTCTCTGTCTCACTGAGGCTCTCTCCCTCCCTCCGCTCCGTTCTGCTGAGGGCACACGCTCTCTCGCTCGCTCTCTCTCTCTCTCTCACACGCACACACGCACACGCACGCGCGTACACTCACTCTCACACACTCACACACACACACACACACACACACGCTCCCGTTCCAGTCCCGGAGCTCCTATTTATAGACCCTCTTCCTCGAATAACTTCCTCCCCGTCGTCAGGTGGCAACGCGCAGGTTGCCCGCAGCAACAGCCAGCCACTTCAGGACAGAAGCAGAGAAATAGAGAGAGAGAGAGAGAGAGAGAGACAGAGAGAGAGAGAGAGCGAGAGAGAGAGCGAGAGAGAGAGAGAGAGAGAGCTAGAGGGAGAGAGAGAGAGAGAGAGATGATAGGGCAATGTGATGCTCTCTCTCTCTCATATTCAGGCTCCATCTCCAGGTCACAGCAGGCTGTGTCTGCCCAAATCATTTAAAACAAAGATCACCGTGTAAACCTTATGCCCTCATCCCAGCATGCATTGCAACTGTCCCTCACAGCGAGGACTGATGCCCCGGCACAGAGCGGTTCACGGTGGGATCTCTTCTGAACGCACTGATCAAACTGAGCCATCATTGAACCGCCTCATATTTCCCAAATTCCCTCCAAAATGGCACCCGTTTCCCCCTGGCTGCTCTGTCTCTCTCCTCTTCGCCCGTCATCAGCACATTACATTACAGGGGTCTGGCTGCTCCGTATATTCCTCTGACTCCATCCTTTTTCCCCTGTTCCCTGTTTTTGCCCCTCAATTGCGTTACCCCCCATCCCTTTCCCCTCCTGTCTTTCCCCTATGTCTGCCTCTAAGCTACCTCAACCACCCCATGAATTCCTCTCCCTCTTTCCCCTCTCTCCCTCCAGCCATCCCTTTCTCCTGAATCCCTCTTTTCCTCAGCCGCAATGCCCCCTTAACATCCTCAGTGCCTGTTCTCAGCCCAGCTGGGCTTTCCATAAAGTACCAGCGGGGGTGGATACAAGAATATCAGTTGTAGTGTGATGTGGGGGCGGTGATGTCAGGGGTGTGGGGCCATGAGATTTGGAAGTCGGGGGAGAGAGATAATAAGGATCCTGCCAAGTTATAAATTCAGCCTGAGCACACAGACAATGCCTATAGATACACCTAAAGTGTCGTCAGAGCGTGTATTTATGGATGCATGAGCCACAGTTCACCAAGTGCGAAGCATGTTTACTACATTGCTAATGCACTGACGACTCACCGGCTGTGAAAGCTTCCAATTTTCTGTGCACAGGGATGGAGGGTAAGGATAAAAAATGGCACTACGCTGTGCTCACCATATGCATTAGGTTCAGTTCTGTGCTAAGCAGATATCGGATGCCAGCGTGGCCTGGTGGTTGGCAAACATCTTGTTATCAGAGGCTTGTTTCCCTGAACTGCCTCGTATACAGTGGTTTAAATACATTTTCTTTCAAATGTATCGATACACTGTGATTATCAATCAATCAATACATTTTCTATTTGTATCGCACATTTCATACAGAAAGCAACTTGATTTGCTTATGCAAATGGGTACAATACAACAGATTAAAATAAAAGAATAATAATAATACCAAATCACAGAAAGGAGGTAACAGTAAAATAGGTAAATACCATAAAATTGGTTAAAACCATTTAAATTCAAAAACCAAATTAAAAAACAAAAACAAGTCCAGTTAAAAACATTTAAATTCTGTTAACCGAAGGCTAACTGCACAGGTTTTCAATCAGGCTTTAATTAATCAATGGGCATTAATCTATCAGCACCCAACACATTGCTGCTTTACTATACTGCTCTCATCAGCCAGTCGCTGACTCCACTCAGTTCTACGAAACAAATATTTCTGCATCCAGGGTCAATTGTGTGAAACCAGTGGCAATTCAAAATGGCCGCCGGCACGATGTGTGGTGCAGTCTGCTGGGTAGTCCTCTCCTCAGCCATGTGCAATTCCCCCTGCAGAGGTCAGGGTTTTGATCCTACCCTCAAACCTACCCCGGTTTCCCTTCTCTCTGTGCGAGTACAGCAAGCAACACAAGAGGACGGACAATCCGCCATCTTGGATTTTTACCACTGGTCCACAAACAGCAGATACGAACAAACAAGACTATCCATGTGTTGGCCATGAAATGGTTTAATATGTCTTGTTTCTATTGGTCAGACTGCAGTATGGCTCTTGATTAGCCAGTAAGCTGTGAGGATCTCCTCAAGCCTCAAGCCTCAAGCCTTAAGCCTTAAGCCTTAAGCCTCAAGCCTCAAGCCCATCAGGACTGCCTGTAGCGCAGTGGTTAAGGTAAATGACTGGCACCTGCAAGGTCGGTGGTTCTAATCCCGGCGTAGCCACAATAAAACTACAGAAAAATGTACCAAGTTAGCAGTACTGAACCTCCACCCCTTTTAGAAGAAACTGAATGTGTGCTGAATAGAGGCCTCGCCGGCAGGCTTGTGAATTGGCCACGGAGGAGGCCGAAATCCTAACCTAACACTGATTATTGCTCAGGCTTTGGTTCGTTTCACTCGCGCCGTTGTGCGAACCGCGGCTGAAGACGTATTGGGTTCCTCGGGAGGTCCGACATCGGCCTGGCCCACTTTGCCTCTCGATTCACCGGGGCGCTCAGCTCTGTGGCTGACGTGCGCGTGTTTCTCTCATTCGCTCTCCTGTGCCAAATTTAAAGCCTACAGGGTATGCAGTTGTACAAGAGAGACTAATCGCAGAACAGAGCCGAGATCTAGTGCCTGGGTTTTCGGGCAGGGGTCCTTCTAGAACGTACTGTAGGGGGTCATTCTAGAACGTACTGTAGGGGGTCCTTCTGGATCGTACTGTAGGCGGTCATTCTAGAACGTACTGTAGGGGGTCCTTTTAGAATGTACTGTAGGGGGTTTCTAGGCCAGACTTCATATACAATAACGACATACAGATTTGGGGAAATGTAAAAAAATATATAAAACTTGATATAACCCTTTTAATGTGATGTGATGGGGGCCCCATGGATGCCTATGAGCCAGGGTGGGGTCCCTGGATCAGAGAGAAGGTTGAAAACCCCAGACGTAATAGATTCTTAGGCTGGCCAACTTAAATCCATCAGCAGCACTGTCCCACCACTGTGGACACCCTGTCATTATCAGCTAATGAAAGATCTAAGGCTTGAATTCCTCTCCCTCTTTCCCCTCTCTCCCTCTGGCCATCCCTTTCTCCTGAATCCCTCTTCTCCTCAGCTGCAATGCCCCCTTAACACATTAGCTAACGACAAAACACATCTTAAGGTAGCAACCTCTTAACACCAGTTCACTGAAAATCTATATCGTCTTGGATATGTTGTACACATATGCATTATGTACAAAACTTGTTTTCATAGGATTGTTTAACAAGATTGTTGATGTGAACATTATATTACATTACATTACATTACATTACATTACGTGGCATTTAGCAGACGCTCTTATCCAGAGCGACGTACAACAAAGTGCAAATCAAACACAAGAACAAGTGCAAAGAGGACCTGAGAGGACAGTACAGTTCCGAGTCCCAGTGTAAACATACAGAAATTCAGAACCCTTGAAGAGTACAATCAAATTTCAAACTAGCATACCACAGTTGGCAGCTAGAATACAACAACAGCCAATAAAAACAACAATACCTATACAAGTAACGATATCTATACATAAGTGCCATTACAGTCTAAGGCTAATCACGGTGATTGTGAGTTGGGGAGGGAAAGGTGTAGCCTGAAGATTGACCTTCTGGCGTCATTATCCCATGGGTAAGTCAAACCTGCAACTTATTGCTAAAAGGGGAATGGGTAGGCAACACAAAACACAAGACAACCACCATTCACCACAATGTCTGAAAAACAAATGAACATTCACGCATGAGCGTCCCTGAACCGTATGGGAAAACATGCGCTAATTTTAGCAAACCACAGTCGTACCACAGTCAGGCTCGCACGTGATGGCTCACAAGGGCACTGGGTTTGTGTCTTCTGCCACGGAGTGAAAACACATCTGTTTACGCTGCATCTTGGCTCGTGATCCAATGCTGAACTGTAAGCCTGTATTGTTTGAATATCACATCAAATTCAAAACCTTGTTGCTAGCCAATCGGGCAGTTAAAGGAGCAGGATCGTTATATCTTTTTCTTTTTTTTAAGATATTTTTTAGGCCTTTTTCAGCGTTTATTGGACAGTATAGTATAGAGAGACAGGAATAACGGGAGCGAGAGAGGGGAAGACGTGCGACAAATTGTCGGACGGTCGGACGGTCAGTGCGCTACAGGCTGCGCCACCGAGACACCAGGATCGTTATGTCTTTGGATGATCACCAGACCCGACGCTCCACCCAGGCCCTGCCGTGTGGCTGCACTTCTGGGTCGTTTTTCAGGTCACTTCCAGGGCATCATACTGTTTTTATACCATTTTGTATGAAGCTCTGCTTAAGAAAATCTGCTTGATACTTAAAGGCACATCAGTGGCCACTTTATGCTCAATAATGTGAATAGCCTGCTCTTCTAAAAAGCCTGCTCTACTAATGTGGCTGCAACTCAATATATGAAGCATGCAGACATGGTGGAGAGGTTTATTTGTTGTTCAAACAAACATTGGAACGGGCAGGACATGTGATCTAAGCGACTCCGACTGCCGGATGATTGTTGACGCCAGACATCGTGGCTACAGTGTCTCAGAAACAGCTGCCCTCCTGTGATTATCATGCGCTACAATCTCTAGAGTTTACAGAGAATGGTGTGCTAAACCGTGTGCATCTTGCAGTGAAAGCCTCCATAATTCTGCTCTTAAAGTCTTCTCCGGGCTCATGAAACTACCCATGTCCACTGGAGATGCTGGCGATGGCACTGAGGTTACGATACATCTGTGATCGACTGCAGTTGTCTTCATTGGATTCATCTGCCATCGACTGCAGTTGTCTTCATTGGATTCGTCTGCCATCGACTGCAGTTGTCTTCATTGGATTCATCCGCCATCGACTGCAGTTGTCTTCATTGGATTCATCTGTCATCGACTGCAGTTGTCTTTATCCACCAGTGCTTCCTTTCTTTTTCAATACTTTTCAAACTGCACTTGATACCGCATTTCTGTGCTATCATTCTAAATGAATTGTATTCTCTCAGTTTACAGATTAGTTTCAGCCATAGTTTGTTCTCTGGGCTTAATGATGGTGCCTGCTTTCTGACTCCAAATGCAATCTCCACAGATAAAAACAAAGGCTAAAAAAACTTAATGCTCTTTCATCTCTGAGCAATTCATGCGGACGGAAGCACCTGAGGAACAGCTAACACCTTTGAATCATCTATTAACTTTATTTTGCAGCTAAAAACTCAACACAAAACAGCTCTTTCTGTAAAATGGTCAAACATACATGCATGTAAATATTGTGCAATAGCAGCTGACTGTCTGTACTTAGGATTCATCTTTTGATCTCAAATCCAAATTCCTTAAGTAAATACCAAAAATAACTAATCTACCATACATTTGGAGGGCACTATACAAACCTATACATACAGTATATGTCTATACAGGGAGCTCCATATAGTTTTGTCTTGATATGGCTCTGTACTTAACAATTTTAGATTTTTAATCTAATCATATGTGTTTAAAATGGACATTGTCAGCATTGTAAGGGTGTTTTTTATACATTTTGGTTTCACCATGTAGAAATAATAGCACACTATACTAAACAGTAGCAGTATAGGTGAAGGTTAAATTGCTACCGCTGTGCCGAGCTGTAACCTTGGAGCACTGGCCAGGATTAGAGCATGTAACCATCTGGTTTGCAAAACAACTTCCCCGTTTGTAAAATCAAGGAAGCAGCCGCCTCTTTCGCGCGCCGTTCCCACTCCCACAGCGTGCCGTCAGTCTCTTCCACGTTGGCTCGCTCTGGTGTGACATTCACTTGTCACAAGGGCTGAGTGTGGGCATCTGTAGCCCTGGTAGGAGAGAGGAGAGTGTGGGGGTGCCATCAGGTTTTTTTGGGGGGGGGGGGGGGCAATATTGTTCATCTTACCTGACGTGTGCACTGACTTCATACCACCACCCCCCCCCCCCCAAACCCACTATATCTGTCAAGCTCCTTAATCCTCCAGAATGTAGGACAGCTATTACATAAACCAGAGAGAGAGAGAGAGAGAGAGAGAAGAGAAGAGAGAGAGAGGAGAGATGAGAGACATAAAAGAGGGAGGAAGTTGGCGAGAGGGGGAGAGAGAGGGGGAGTGGGGATATGCGTCAACTTGGCATTCTTGACCCTGTACCATGCTGACACCCGTCTCTCTCTCTCTCTCTCTCTCTCTCTACCTCTCTCCCTCTTCCATCATTCTGCGCCTGTTTGCCTGGCAGTAGGCCTGCTGGAAGTAGGCTACATTTGACGCGCTTCAGCTGCCTTCTGTCTGAGTCACAGGACTGTGCAGAACACCAAAAGCCCAGCTATTCAATCCTACTGGTTACATTTCACAACCATTTCACAAGCATCTTCTTACATGGGACTAGGTGCAATATTCCATGACTTGCAATAAGATATGATGATAATAGGGAGTAATGCAAACAAGAGGCATGATGATTTTGGTCAGCGGTTAACTGGCCAGATAAGAATATAATAGATAAACTGGTCCCAGGGGGAACTTCAGGATAGAACATACACACAGTGAGCACTTTATTAGGTACTTATTAGCCTTCATTTTTCGAATTATTGGTCTTCTGCTGCTCTAGCCTATTCACTTAGAGGTTTGATGTTTTCACAGATGCTCTTCTGCATACCACTGATGTAATGTGTGGTTATTTGCATTACTGTCACCTTCCTGTCAGCTTTGACCAGTCTGGCCCTTCTCCTCTGACCGCTCTCATTAATAAGGCATTTCCGCCCGCAGAACTGCTGCTCACTGGATGCGTTTTGTTTTCGCACCTTTCTCCGCAAACTCTAGAGACTGTTGTGTGTGAAAATCACAGGAGATCAGCAGTTTCTGAGATGCTCAAACCACCCTGTCTGTCACCAGTAATCGTTCCACAGTCAAAGTCAATTTCTTCCCCTTTCTGACATTTGGTCTGAACAACAGCTAAACCTCTTGACCACTGCATGCTTTTATACATTTAGTTGCTGCCACATGATTGGCTGATTAAATACTTAATACTTAATTAAATACGTTCATTAACAAGCTGGCGTACAGTTCTACCTAATAAGTTGCTCACTGAGTGTATATCACGTCGCCTTGTCATTACATAATGAATAATAATGGATTATTAATTATTGTATCATTTACTTAAGGTCAACAACATGGGAGCAATTCCAAACTATTTTTATTGTCTGGAGTATTTCATTCAACACGCTCTGAGAGGGGGTGTCTTGGTTGGTACAGTGGAATTCCTTTACTCAATAGTTGTATGAACAGTATATGAACCTGGGGTGGCCTGTAGCGTAGTGGTTAAGGTAAATGACTGGGACCTATAAGGTCGGTGGTTCTAATCCCGGTGTAGCCACAGCCACACAGCCGTTGGGCCCTTAACCCTGCATTGCTTCAGGAGAGGATTGTCTCCTGCTTAGTCTAATCAACTGTACGTCACTCTGGATTAGAGTGTCTGCCAAATGCCAATAATGTAATGTCATATTACTGCCAATAGATTACTTATTTAGAAGATGGACCAAGTCAACCCCGCATTGTAAGTCACCAAAGCAAAAACAAACATTAAGAATAATTTAAATATGAGGTGTACTTGAAGTGGATAGGTTGTTAAACCCACCGGTTTAGTTCAGTTTGCTGTTTCTGTGGGGTCCCAAATAAACCACGTAGACTTGCATTTATTGTATTTCGATTTTTTACATAACAGACCTGAGATTGTGTTCACTGGTGAACAGCCTCCCACCAGTCACAACCACCTAAAACAAAACTAACAGTGAATACTGGAAAGGTGAATTAGGAAAGGTGAATTAGGAAACATTGTTTGCATTGTGTCCCCAGGCTGGCCTTCCATATCTGGAACATTATGACTGTTGTAATCTTTTGAGTCCCGTACCAAGTTTTCCTGTCTGATTTTCAGCAGATTCTCACTCCCAGAACCTACTATACCAGTATTCTACATTTCCTAACCTTCAAAAACTAGGCACCGCTTCCAAAACGTAAATGCCAAAAAAAATTTAAAAAAATAAAAACTGATGGCAAGACAGCTGGCTCTAAACCCGTTTGGACAGTTTACTATGAGCTACCACACCTGGATATAGTTAATACTCTGTCTGAGGCAGGCAAGAGTAGCTGTGTTTCTTTATTTAAGCCCATATCCACCCCTCCATCCCCCGACCCCCCATCCCCCAACATGCACTGCATATTCCTCCTTCAGCCAAGTGTAACACAGTCAGGGAGAGGGATGAACTAATGCTGCTCCTTGGCAGTGCAGGGGTTTCCAACCCCAACAATGTGCTTCCCCGAACCCCTCCAGTGGGGGCTGGGCTGGTGGGGTGAAACGGCAGTTAAAAGTAGAAAGCATGAGCACACACACACACACACACACACATAAATGCACATGTGCACACACACGCAGTTCACAGTTACACACGGATACACAAATAATTGCACTCAGGCACACACACAGACAAGCACACGTACACAAAACTATACAAACGAGCACACGTACACACAATGCCTGCACGTACATACAGTTTATGTGTATACAGAATGAATGTATATTTTACAGACACGTTTGTAGTGCGTATGCACATGCGTGTATCTCTGTTTAGTTTTGTGTATTTGTGTGTGCTTGTGTGTGTGTGTGTGTGTGTGTGTATGAAGCACTGGAGGGAGGGTATTCAGGTCATTCAGAGAACAGACACGAGGAAGTACAGCTACACTCCCATTTTTATTTTTCTTTCCAACACAATATTTTAATTTATTAACCTACATGGGTGTTCGTGTTTTCCTTGGCAAAGACACCGGGCTTCTTGACTCCGGCCAAAGAAAGTGGAGCAGGATGTCAGAAAGAGAACGGCAGGCGGGACAGCCGGCAAGACGAGCAGGCCGCAGTGCGCTAACGGAGCTCCGGAGCCCCGTCGCCCCGGGCAGACCACACCGAGCAAAGCTACCGCCCGCAGCGCTGGCTTACACAACAGTCGCACAGCACTCTGCTGCTGCCGTCTCTGTTTCAGTCTGCGCGAGAGGCGCGGGGGGGCGGCTGGGAGAGACGGATATGCATAGAGAGGAAAGACCTGGAGAAACAGAAAGAGAGAGCGATAGAGGGGGGTGGGAGAGGGGGGGGAAGACATGAGAGAGAGGGAGAGAGGGGGGAGAGAAAGAGGGAGAGAGAAGGAGGAGAGAGAGGGAGAAAGAGAGGAGGAGACAGAAGGAGAGAGAGAAGGAGGAGAGCGGGAGACAGTTAAGCAACCTAGCCTGCCTGTGCAGCCAGAAGGGTGTCAATAACACTACACCGCAGCTTGACTGGCCCTGTTGCCTGGTTACAAACATTTGGGCAGGAAAACTCGCCCGCAATGGCCCGCCCCTTAACCCCCCACCCCTCTTGAAACAGTGGGGTGGGTCATGTGACCACACTGAGACTTTGTGAACTGTTTCTCGTGCTGCTCTGAAAAACAAGAGGAGGGGTGGTACAGGACATTCAACATGCACAACAACACGCATTAGATAACACGTTAAATAATGCAAGGCGCTAATTAAGCCTGTGTTCAGCCCTCGTGTAGGCAGGTAAAGAAATAACACAAACAGTAATCGGCACAGTATTGCATTGTAATCCCTCCAAAAAAATAAAAGCACTGAAGAAAACTACACGCTGTATCGGAAAGATAACGGCAGCACAAACTGCACCGCACACAACGTAAACACACCGACTGCTAGCGTAGTATGGGAACACAAACATATGCATCTCATTTGCGTACAGCTCTTCATAGCGGCAGCCATGACGACACAACACCACCACGGAAAGTAATGTGACTTCCTGTTCCCTATGTGCGGTGAAGGGAGGGAGGTCAAGTTCAAACATACTGCGCAACGATGTCTGCAACCTCCAGGGCGCCACAGAGCTTTTCTTTCAGGGGTCTCAATGTTGCAACCTGCTGGCCCAAAGGCCACCTACCTCACCTCAGAATAATGTTAGCCCAGCAAGGGCAATGTGCAGGTGTCACTGACAAGAGGCTTTTTAATTGGCGTGTCTGTGGGCAGAAAGGACACCTTTGTAAACCTGGAAAGATTACACTCAAATCCAGTATGTGCTTGTCCAAGTATATTTCAAGCATGTTATTTTATCAAACCATCGAAAGGTCAAAGTATAGGGGGGGGGGGGGGGGTGTCTATGCCTATGGACTTTCATTTAATTAAATGTGTTTGTTTGATTGGCCTAACCAACTTGATCCTGGGTCCTGGCAGTTGCTTTCTCTCATGACCGACAACTGCAATGAGCTCAGAGTTCTATGTGTCATCGTATGAGGGAACGGAGGCCAGTCGTTTAGGTCCACTCTAGTGTTATGGCCACAGGACAGACAGTCCAGTGATTTACTTAGAATCCCAGAAAGCGCAATGAATATTAATTACCCCGTAACCACTAGCAGGGGAATGTATGAGAACGGTTCTCATTGGAGACTAACATTCCCTGACACGTCAGCTGGCTCATACGTGGTCTCACAGTCAACCCCAATCTAATCAAAGCATAGGAGAAATACAGACTTCCAAGTGCCAAAATAATATTTAAAAAGGCACCCTTCACAATGTTCACAAGGGATGGCTCAGCCCTCTAGTCTGATCATTACTGGTTTGTGTCTGAACAATGGCCCTGGCCAACTCTGACTGGGAGTTCAGAGGGTTTGGTGTATACTGAACTGGCCTGAGGAACTGACCGTTTCACTGGGGTTACCACCCATAATCAGTAGGAGGCACTTGTAGTTCCCCGCCGATCAGTGCGTGCTCCCCTGTAGTACACGGTACAGCTTTGAGTGCAAAAAGCAGTCCCTGGCTAGACAAGCTCTTCAGAGGAGCACATTTGCTTCAGATGCTTTACTTAACTGCTGTGGGAACTCCTTCCTTCAATTTACTCCCAATGAGCAGGGAATTAGTGTGAGGAGCCAAGGTATTTTAAAATCCTTTAATTGTTGTAGATCAAAGTGATTTTTAATCCTTATGTTCTGTAAATGCCCTGCGATGGACTGGCGACCTGTCCAGGGTGTATTCCTGCCTTTCGCCCAATGTATGCTGGGATAGGCTCCAGCCCCCCTGCGACCCTGTTCAGGATAAGCGGGTTAGGAAAATGAATGAATGAATGAATGAATGAATGAATGAAGGAATAAATGTTCTGTAAATGGCTTTTTATTATAATTACACTTCTAATGAGACATTTTTAGTTCCCCATGGTAATTTAACTTGGTATCCAAAATCCAAAATAATATTCCTAGATAAATCCTGGACCACCGTTCACTATACAATAAAGAAATGAAAAAATAAAAAACTGATCATGGCACGAAACGTTATACGCGTCTTATTTGTTTTCAGATATTAGGACTGGGACAGCTAGTTTTGTAAAAATGAGTAACATTCTGAATTAATGTCAACATAAATGATCAGTTCAGCGTTTAAGGTCTGCAGGCACATAGCTAGCTAGCTAGCCTAATCCTTTTGCAAGAAGGCTATAGTTCGATGGTCAGCTATACAAAGTAGCTCTATTTAAACATACGACGGATGTCTGACGGATTCTATGCCGTTGCTGCATGCTATTACTTAACGTTACTCGATGAGATCACTGGCTTGGCAGCAACCACCAACGAAAAGACTAGCCATATAGCTAGTTAAAGCCACTAAAGCTTGCAAAGTTACAGTAAACATGGTTTGCGCGCAAATAAAAGCCAGCCACCTAAACCGTTTTTACGTCAATCGCGAAATGTTTTGAAGCGAAACAAACTTTTCACGACATATTCAGTTAGCAACTTCCCAGTGGAGTGCTCTTAGTTAAAGTAGCGTAGTAGTAAACATTATATTTCCGCACGCGCATTTACCCAATAGAATACTGTTATATTAGGTCGCAGACAGCGAACAAGTAATTACGCTCTCATAGATTTTGCCAATTTTAGCTAGCTAGTTAGCTTGTCGTTCTCTTTTCACGGGTTGCAACAAGCTAACATTCAGTTGCAATCGCCACGTTTCAAAATGCTACATTTCACACACCATCTATGCAAGATTCACCACCAAAAATTAGCTATCAAACGTATAAGGACCAATTAGCCACATTAGAAACGCTTCCTGCGGAGTAATCGTTTTCACCGCACTTGTCACTCAAAATTCGTGTGGCCCTCCCCAAAACCCGTTACCGTGGAAACTGGTTGCCAAGCAACAAAAACAAAAAAAGATTCATCGAACGTCCATACGTCAGACGTGTTGGAACGGCGTTTCCTAGACAACACAACCTTGTATATACACGCAGTCTCGGTGCGGCGAGAGTCTGAAGCTGAAGTTCGACCACATGGAGCGCAATAAGTCTGGAGTGTTCTAGTTCTTTCAGTAGTCCAGACACCACATTTGACTTAAACTAACTCCTTGGCTACACTCTTCAATAATATTTGTTTACATTACATGGTCCTTACAAAATTTCATTTTCATGAAAAGGTAGCAGTCTATACACGTTTAGAAATAATATAGCTGGTAGCCTACATCGAATAATTTAACGTTACCCCCCTACAATATTGACCCATCGGAGTAGTTGCTGTGTGAGTGCTGTGGTCTGGCTGCGATTTCAGCATGATTGTAGCAATCTTATTGGGTATCCAGCATGTTCTTATATTGCCTTGCAAATGCAATATACTACGGCCAATATTTAGATGTCTATAGCTAATTAGCAATATATAGCAACGCAATATGTACGGACTGACTGCCATCCATGAAAAAGTCTGAAATGTCCAAAGTCCCACTATTGTGAACAGCCTTGGATACAATATATGTGACGTGCCCTGGACTACGACGACAACACTGTTGAATGGGCTGTTACTGTCACACTGGTCAATTTTTCACAAGATTCGTCTGTCCAGATTAACATTACTCATCCTGATTTGAACGCTCACACAGAACCGAACGTTCCTCGCCGGTGACGTCGCCTTGCTGAGTAATCTTTATCCCCGTCTTCCCTCGCGCGCCGCTATAAGCTAGTTCGTACAGGTGACATTTCGGTCCACACTCATTTTCCCTCCCGAATTTATATATCCCCACATCGCTTAGTCTTTTTAGTCCCCGTTCCACCTCCTACTTGCCATATTTCAATCGCCATGTGCATATTATTCATGTGGCTAACAGAGTACTTTCAATGAATCACTTTCTATTCGTTGGAGTATGGGAGAGGATGTTTCAGCGACAGCAAGCCAATGATTTCCGTCACAGCATCCCACCTTCTTTCAATGTTGTGCCCAGGCGATGTGTTTACGTGCTCCTTCTCGTTAAAAACATTCAGTTTATGATAAATAAGCTTTTGTCTCTTTTTTGATCTTGTTATGGAATAGTTCTGAGAGACGCTTATTTCAGCTAGCCTAGGGCATGATCATACAGGCAAAAAAAAAAAAAAACTTCAATTGAAGCGTCTTATTTCATCTTGAAGCAAGATATTACATTACTTACATTACTTACATACTTATATTTGCCCACAAAAGATGTGTCGCTGAAGAAAGACTTGCCATTCCGGTAGTTCGGTGTATTGAACTGGTGGAAATAGCAGGCAACAATGTCTGTTTCGACTATTAGCCTAAATGGGCCAAAGTAACTATTATGATTTACATTAGCCTGTTAGCTTTTCTGGGCATCTCATTATATAGCTATGCATTTATTCGATTAGGTTATTGAAGCTATTGCATAAGCCTATCTATCAACCTTAAGGTTGAACGGGAAAGCAGTCAGTGGCTTAGTGGAAGTTGTCGACATATCTAGCCTATAATATTTAGCTAAACAATGTGTGATAGCGACTGAGAAATAACCTAGTCAATACGTTTTTTAAAAGGCTATCGTTCTGATGTATCCCTGAAAGATACAAGCTTAGATGTTTGGCCAATTAGCATATCCCTAGCTACATCTTTACCTTTTGCTTCCTTCCTAATTAAATCGCAAATAGAAATGCAAAAGTGTGTCTGCAATCAGTTTTAAATCCAGATATCGCCCTAGTCTTTGATAGCCCCTACGATTGGTTTCTCTTTGTTGATCGTATTGTTCTTGTAGGCTATAGGTTTCCCTTTCCTGATAGTATTGTTCTTGTAGGCTATAGAGCCTATACTTACCAGTGCGAGGTTGTTCTGACAAGCCGGTTACCGCCGACAGAAGGCTGGGAGGCACCAAGTCTGTTCCCAACGGCAAGGGACTGTGGAGGGTGTGTCAGTGGGAAAAGCAAACTGGGAATATTTCCTTAGTGCCCTGGGCATTTTCTCGTGTTTGTGCTGAGTAGCCTATGTTGGCTTCATGCTATCTGTGGTTTAGGAGCAACGTTGTTAGAACAACGAAATAGGGCAATATTTTACTTGTTGTAACTTGAGGCATTTGGAGCCTATCTAGCTTTTTGTTTTTAAACATAGCAAGTCAATTAGCCCATGTGTGCTATCTGAATGAATCGTATGTATTCAGAACGTCTCCATGGAAGCTGATATTGTTATTAGCCTACGCGCCATAATGTGTGTTCTAAACTAGTGGCATTGGATAGGCTAACTATCGGCTGACAGAAACATTTAGGCCTATGAAGACGTCCATAAAACAGTTTAATATCAGGTTACTAAGTGTGCAAAAAGCTATTAACTATAGAATGTATTAATCTGTTGCCTATATGTATGCCTATATAAAGCATACAATGATGAATTCACAGCTTTCTGATTTTAGCGCTGATGTAAAGGTCATGCACAGTCGCTGATTCCGATCCAGTCCATTGTTTCAGAATGATCGTTACGTTTCCTTTTCTTCGCACACAAAAATATTTTCGTGCGCTGTTTAAAGTTATTTTGCAGCGGGTTATTTTGCTTTCCTTACAAACCTGTAATACAGAAAGAAATCTCTCGCGTCCTTGATAGTAAAATTTTCTATTATTAAACCGCCAGCAAGCCGTGGTACCATTTCTGTGGGAGAGGGAATCCCTAAACGTCATCGCCTTGGATACCAAACAAAAACACAGGCATTGTAGCTCCATATATGGACACGTACGTCATCGGAACTCCGAGGGCGGGCCTAGGAGTTCCTTTTACTTCGTGTTCGCTTAGATTCATTCATAAAGACGAAGAGCCGCTGTACTGGACTCATGCTTTTATACTGTCGGTCCGACTGCAAACCGTGGATTATTCTCTGGATTTATAATCACATTTACACTTTTTATTAGGGTTGGCGCAAGGAGAATCATCGTACTGGATCTCATTTTGTCACGCATCAAGGAGTGTATTGTAAAAAAATACAAAGAAAACTTGAAGGAATTTCTTTCAAGTAAAGACCTAGTTTGCCTTCTTAATGCAACTTGTTTGGAGGGGAACCGAGAACATCACTCCGGAATACTCTAAGAAAGTTAGTAAAGGTAAGACATTCTATTTGCATAACACGTAGTGTACATCAGTATATTTATACATGTAATGTACGCTTTCTGTATCTTAGGCAATACTATTAGGCTAAATCGCAATGTAATACGAATTACTCTAGTCTACTAATTAGTCTGACAACTATGGGATGTAAGATAATCGGTACTGTATTTTTGGTTAAATCCTTATGCACGCAGTGACAGCCTGATTGTAGGACATAGCCTATGGTTATGAATAAAAATGCCCAATATAACTACCTAGCATACATTTACGGGAATTTTTTGCAGGCTGCACATAGAAACAAATGACAAATGTATAGCCTATTTGTTCACACAGGAGACATCAATTTGTTTCTGGGAACGGCAGGTGGCTCGGTGTCTCTCGGCTCTGCCGGGGAGATGTTCCAAGGGTTCCCCGGCGACCTCGATTCTGGCTCCCGTGGTAGCTCTTCTCCGTCCATTGAGTCGCAGTATCTGTCCTCCGTGGACTCCTTTGGGAGCCCGCCAACCACCAGCGCTCCACAAGTAAGTCCCGTTGTTATGCTATCAATATCCCGAATAAGTTTGCCACTGTGACAGGCGATAAAGCTTCTGGAGGATAACGTAGGCCGAAGGAAGTAGCTAACAAACTTCCCGAAAACGTCTTGGTAAAATGTCTGTTAGCTAGCCTATTACATTCAGATGAGTTATCTATAAGACGAAGTATTAAAACTAACATCTGGCCGCGAATGTAACTTTAAATAGCCAACACAACCTCAAGCGGTTCACAGCCAGAATACACAAAGACTTATGTCAGGATTTTGCAACATACTGTAGCAAGCGCAGACTACGGTTTTAGTTTCCGAATTCGAAGTTATCTGCTTGCTTGGAATAAGACATGAATGTATTTTTGTAAATTATTTTTCTGAAGGGGATGTCAAAATATCCCCCCGCAAAGTCCCGCTATCCCGGCTAACGGGTATTTTAAACTGCGGAGGCTGACAACTCGGCAAATGCACTGATCCGGGCTTCTCACAGCAACGTGGTTGGTTTCCACGCTGCGCAACGGATGACAAGGCTTTGGAACTCTCCGACTGACGTTTAGCACGCACACGCATGGCTCCTCCCTCTATCGCCTCTCTTCTCTGGCCTCGCTGTGACGTACATGTATTCTATTTTGGAGTGTTACGTCGCGTTGCTAAGGGGAACACCGGGGGGCGGATGAGGAAGGAGAAAGGGGTGGAATGTTCTAGAAATTTGATTGGTCGGAACGGAGTCTTCATAGCTACACGTCACCTCTCTCTCAGCCGCTGAATATTAATATTAATGAAAAGATGAGGGCGCTGTAGGCTACTATCCCAGTTTACCGCTGAGCTAAAATAAGCACTAGGTCCCTCTGTAGGGACGGGGTAGCCTAACTCTTTTTTTAGGTTGCATCTTAGAAGCGTTTTATTAGGGTATTTTCGAAATTCCTTTTCGCGCAGCACTTCGGGCAAACACAGCCTACTGAAATTCCGTTAACTATTGAACTCGTTACCTCGCAGTTTTAAGAGAAAATATGGAACCTATCTGTTAAAACAGTTCCAAAACAATTTGTAACGTTTTTTTTTTATTTAAAAAACGGACATTATTCACAGCTATCAGTTTAACCTTCAGATCTAGTGCTATCCTGCTGAAAACTGAAAGCTCAAGCTATGTTTTAAAACAGCTGGTAGCTGGTTGACCAGTTAGACCAGCTCTGTACTCGACATGGTGTGGCCAGCTCAAGCTATGTTTTTAAACAGCTGGTAGCTGGCATTTCTAGCGGGTCATAACTGGATTTTACACCAGCTTACAATATGTGTCTATGGCATGCATTGCATGATATAGCATGAATGCAGGGTATTAGCTGGTCTGATTTGTTTCATGTAAGCGTTTTTTGGCGTGTAAATGAATGTGTGAAAAATAGTTCCACATACGTCCTCGTTTACATTTAGCCTATGTCTTAAATGAAGGTATGCTGCAGCTGCAGTCGATGAATTGAATATTATCAGTAATACGCA
This sequence comes from Conger conger, assembly GCF_963514075.1. NCBI lineage: Eukaryota > Metazoa > Chordata > Actinopteri > Anguilliformes > Congridae > Conger > Conger conger. Next base: position 7,240,105 of record NC_083772.1, read on the forward strand.
CTGGCCATATTAACACCACTTTGAATATATAGGTGTTTACAATTTAGACTAATATTTGCTCCGTTACTCAGTGTCCAGACGACTGGATACAGTTTCTGTCTTGAACAGGATTGTATACAGTTTGCACGTACGTTTTAAAAATAATTTAATTCTGCAGACTCCATGGATTCCATCACATAAGTGACAATTTGATATTTTCCATAACATCTAAACTCTTCTTTCATATAATTTTAGATTCTGGTTTAAAAAAAACACTCCTGTAAACTGCTCTTGTAAAAGTTTTCATTATTTGTTTTTGTTTTTTTCTCCTATATATGCACCTGTGATTTAAGATATTTTTGGTGTGCAAAGCCTTTCATTAATACATTGTGGTTAAAGTTTTTTTTTGTTTTGCTTTTGGATATCTGCATCAATGTTTTTAAATATTACTGCCATGGTACTACTGAATGTAGTGAGCACAGGGGAGTTGAATTCCGGTCGGAAAATAATTCCAACATACCCCCACTCCCAACACCGTCCTCTCTTATCTCTATCTTTGTGTGTGTGTGTGTGTTCGTTTCACAGGAGTGTGCGTCTGCTTCAGGTGGGGCGGGAGGGGTGGGGGGTAGTGTTGGGGAAGGAGGGGAGATGCCGGGCTCCTTCGTGCCCACAGTGACGGCCATCACGACCAGCCAGGACCTGCAGTGGATGGTGCAGCCCACCCTGAGCTCCGCGGGGCAGAGCGCGCCTGGGACGTCTGCCATGGCACAGCCCGCCCCCCTGGACACCTACGAGCTGCCCGGGCCGAGCTACTCCTCAGGCGCCGGGTACACCCCCCCCGCCCCGGGCGGCGACGCCCCCGGGCCTGTTCGCCAGTCCCGAACCCGCAGCCGCCGTGCCCGCGATGAGAGCGTGAGTGCGGCTTTGTCTTTGTCACTTTCTCATTTGTCATTTGTCCTGTGAGGTCTTTTGGGCTCTCAATGCGAGCGGGGCCCGTGTGAGGGACGGGGCCCGTGGCGTAGCGTGCATGCGTAACCCCCCGTGCCTGCCCCCCCCCCCCCTCCCCCTGCGTCCGCACACATGTGTACAACACTTTGTCGTACGTCGCTCTGGATAAGAGCGTCTGCCAAATGCCGATACTGTAATGTGATGTGTCCGCGTGTCCACACGCAAGAGTGTATTCACTGCGACCTCTGACCCCCTCAGCTGACCCCAGAGGAGGAGGAGAAGAGACGCGTCCGGCGGGAAAGGAACAAGCTGGCCGCCGCCAAGTGCCGAAACAGGCGGCGTGAGCTGACGGACAGGCTGCAGTCGGTGAGCCACACACCCTACACTGCGGCGACGCTTAAAAATAGCTCTTACCGTTATAAACAATACATTTTAAGGCTTGTAATTATGTTACAGTGGAGATGTAATCGGGCTTTGGGGTAATCAGTGTGTCAGCAGTGGTAATTGCTGGGCGCGTAACAGACTGGTTAATGATTAAGAGTAGGAGATCATTAGCGAGGAGCTGGAGTTATTGTAATTAGAGCGGGAGCTCTTCGCCCGATTGGTCCCACCTCCCTCACGCTGGGCCCGGTGCCCCCGCGCTCCCCCAACAGGAGACGGACATCCTGGAGGAGGAAAAGGCTGAGCTGGAGGCGGAGATCTCCGAGCTGCAGAAGGAGAAGGAGCGGCTGGAGTTTGTCCTGGTCGCCCATCAGCCCGGCTGCAAGATCCCGTACCACGAGGAGCAGGCGTCTGCGCAGCTGCAGCCGGCCGTGTCGGTGGTGGGCCTGACTGTGAAAGAGGACACTTTCTACCTGCCTCCCGCCTACACGCCCCACCCCTCAGCTCAGCCGCCCCCCCCGCCGCCGTCAGCACCCCCCCAGCCAGGGATGATGCAGGAGGTAGCCTTTTCTAGTTCTTTCTATGCGCACAGCGAGCCGGCGCTGGGCGGGTCCTGTCTGGCGGCCAGCGCTTGCAGTCATGACATCGGCAGCTGCACCCCCTCATACACCTCTTCATTTGTGTTCACCTACCCAGAGGGAGCCTGTGGGGTCAACGCGCACCAGAGGAACAGCAGCAGTGATCAGTCCTCTGACTCCCTGAACTCCCCCTCTCTGCTCGCGCTCTGAAAGCCACACGCTCCCTACTCGCGCGCACACACACACACACACACACGCAGGCACGCGCACACAGAGACACACACGCAGGCATGCGCACACAGAGACACACACGCAGGCACGCGTACACAGAGACACACACAGGCAGGCGCACACACGCTCCCACTCGCGCACGCACACTGAGACACGCACACACAGAGACACACACCCGGGCACGAGCGCACAGAGACACACACAGGCAGGCGCACACACGCAGGCACACTTGCATACATGCACACGCAGACACACAAGCAAGCACACACACACAGAGACACACACACTGGCAGGCACACATGCAGACACACACGCAGACATACACACGCAGACACACAAGCGAGCACACACACGCAGGCACATGCAGGCACACACAGGCATTCACACACAGACACAGCAGGCCTACAGCACATTTGCACACAGAGACACAGGAGGACACAGGTAGAGCATGTAAAGTACATGTGGCACGGTGGTGGAGGTATTCATGTACACATAGACCACACAATAGACCTGTGCATTTTTCATCCTTAATGAAATCATATATTATTAAAGACAGGAGATCACTTTGAGATATATGAGAATTTATTTTAAAACTTGAGCCTTGAAATCTATGTAAGAGATTCTTCAAACACACACACACTCTCACTCACACACACACTCACACACACACACACTCTCACACAAACTCACACACACACACACACACACACAGTACATAGACACATTCTTGTAGGAACACGTATCTTTACGCCTGCTATTATACGAGCACACTTTCCTGTATTCCAAACTCCTTCTTCAACCACCCGTCTCTTGCTCCTTTCCTCTCTTCTGCTGGTTCTGGTTTTAATGTGGCTTCTCACTCTTATCTTGCTCCCTTTCTCCCCCATGGTGACCACCTTCAGAATAAAATGTGTGCTTAAAGCAGGAGTAGGATAAGTGACTTCTTTCGGCCCGACTTCAAACCCCACCCGACCCCACCTCTGCTTCCCCCCGCCCCCCCTAACCCCCCCCACCCCCCACCACTCCACCCGACCACATCCGATCCACGCTGTTGCTTCTTCTCCATCTGCTGGGACCTCTCGGATGCTGGGGTCACTCGTACCCGTCTCCCTCGCTCCCCCTTTCCGTCACTATTGCTCGGGTCCACCTCTCCATCTCTGTTTCTTCTCTCTCCTGTGTCTCTCCCTCTCTATGAAGCCCCCAGCCAGCGAGAGCCCACTGGGCCTGACCAGCTCCTGGGACCTCGCCTGAACCAGCCACCCCTCCCCAGGCCACGCCCTGTCCCAGAGGAACTGCAGAGTATTACACAAACCTCGAAATTTCAAAAAAAAAAAAAAACAGAAAAACAGAACAGGTGGCATGAAGATGAAGCGAAAAAGGGATGCAACTCTTTATTTGTTCCCTGAAAGCGGCTTTGATGGATGCGGGGGGAAAAAAAAAAAACAGAAACTATTTTACATTTGGAATGTTACTCACTATAAAGGGGTGGAGGCAGCCAATGAGGATTGAGGAAGAGAAAGTGGAGTCTTGGATGAAGGAGGGGGGTGGGAGCCACCCCCCAGGGACTGACAGGGAGGCAGCAGGCAGTGCTTCTGCCCTTTCAGAGCTCCGGATTCAGCATGAAAAACGTGCATTTGCAATAGCCACCTGATGTTGGCTGCCTCCCCAAGCGAAGTCTACAGTATGACCCCCGCCCCCCGCCCACCCCCGCCCCCCCCCACCTCCCCTGGCTTCTCCAGCTGCACTGTGGCCCTGCCCCCCCACCCCCACCCCCACCCCCATCCCCCCAGTTACTTATTCTTTTGCACCTTGTCTTTGCCTTTACATTTTCAATGAGTACATTTTAGTCACTTCGTTGTCAGTTTTTTGTGTTCCGTGTGCGTGGGTCGTGTGTTTTTGTGTTTCATGTGTTACTTTTGACTTAAGTGGTGCCAAACGCGGAGCGGGGTGTACAGTGAATAGATGTTATCTGCTTCCGCTCCGTTCCCTCAGTGTTTTACTTGTGATGTCAGTGGGGAATCTGAAGGCTCTGGAGGGCAGCAAGGATTTTTTTTAAAGAAGCCTCTCGATGTCGGGGGAAATGGTCTCGGGGCTCCCTCTGCCCGCTCTCTCGCGGTGCTCCAGGTAACCGTGCCGACTGCGAGAGCAGCCTTTTTTGATTGTGACGGGAGCCTGCAGACCATTCGCCCCGTTTTATTTCTTTCTGAGGCCCGTTTGGTGACCGAGGGAGAGGTAGAGAAGCAGACAGAGAGTGGAGAAAGAGAGTGGTATATTTTTGTACATATATTTTTCATTTACCTGTGAAATCTATTTTTTTAAGTTTGAAATAGGGTGTGGGGAAAGAAGTCTGATATTCCCTTTGCTCTTTGCCTGTAGTGATGATGTCAAGCCTATGGACATGATGGGACCTGAAGCTTTTTATGTTGTTGTTGCTATTATCTTATATTGTAACTATTACTATTATTGTCACTATAATTATTTTATTGTTTATATATTAGTTTGGCACGTCTTGCACTATGAACCTTTTATATGGAGAAAGGAACATAAAAATAATATGCATATATGCATATACATTATTGTATGGATGTTCAGATATATACATTGATTGTAATGTATGAATGTTTGGGGGAAAGGCTGACTTAATTACCATATTTTGATGAAGAAGGGAGATGTGTTTGTTGCAAATTGGTCACTGTTTGCTTTAGATTTATTATAGATATTTTTCTAAATGAAATTATAAAAAAATATTTGAATAAACAACAGTCTCCCATGGATGAGAAGCTTACCACTGCCTAAGCCCCTGTTGTATGTTTATATGTGCAATTTGTATAATTATATTAAACAAATGTATAAATATACCCACTTTTAATATATGTGTATATATATGCATATGTATGTATGTGTATAAATATATGCATACAGTGGGAATGCAGTTGTATCTCAGCTTTGATATTGGTTGTTTGGTCGTCTGATTGGCTGGTCTGCTGGCAGGTCTGAGAACCTGTTGCCATTGGTCAACTTCACAATCAAGGGCAATGTACATCCACCACAAAACCACAAAATAAATGTGAATTGAATGTTTTCAAAACCTATTGAAATCGACCTGTTAATGGCTTCTCCCTTTTTTGCGGCGCTACGCAACGCTACATGACGCTTGTGCCACAAAGAGGTCCACAGTAATTCATTAAATTATTTCATGTTGCTGTATCCAGTGGCTCTCTCTCTTTCTCTCTTTGTGGCATGTCTGTTCCAAAAAAAAAAAAAAAACACTTAGAGTCCTTATATCTAGCTGTTGGTTCTATTCAGCTTTGCAGCAGATGTGTATTGCCCTTTGTGAAAGCATCGTATAGCCCTTATATTGTTATTGGTTATTGGTGCATTCTTGCTACATGAAATTGAGAAGGCCTACTGTATTGAGTATATTGGGTATGGTATTGGGTGTCCTCTGGCTTGCAACAGGTCCTGCTTTCTCTGTGTCAAAACGTCTGTGTCAAACTTCTGCTATAATCAGTCCTGCTGGATGCCTGGAGGTGTTAGTGCAACCCTACCCACGGTCTTCAGCAAGATTACATGCCCTGTAACCAAAGATTAAGGCTACTTGCCATTAATAACTAAATGTACAAATGATATTTGCATTTGCGGCAGTTTGTCCGAATGGCCATTGGTCTGTGAGATCCAGTAACACCCCTGGAGAGATTCAAACTAAATTTGGTTCCCCATGTCAATTTACCTAAAGGCCATTTGAAATTAGATTTAAGTTGAACTATTTAATTGGCCCTTTTCTATGACAGGTAAAGGGCTTACTGTAACTGTAATTGCAGGAGTAATGTCAATGTAATCTCTGAAATATGGGTGAATCTGTATCCACTCATAAAGGACGGGACCAACTGTACACACAATAAAAATACTCATTTTTATATCATTGACACTGTTTGGTAAAACATGTGCTGATTCTGTGTAACCAGTGAGCCTGAGAGCACGGCTGGCTTGCAGAGGCTGTGGAGTCTTTATGCTTGTCTTGAGCCCTAATCTCTTGCACTCGCTGGTACCCTACATGATGGAACGTTTTCACCCTTCTTCCATCTCTCGTTAACAGGGGGCCCTGCAATGCTGTCCTCCAGACTCTAGGGGCAGTGCAGAGAGAGGGGCAGGTTTAGACCAAGGTAGCAATGGGAGACTCACAGAACTTCTGGATCATAATGCTGGGGTTGCCAATGCTGGGTCCCAGGGTTTCCCCAAACAAATGTCACGCAGATTTTTCCATTTAAAAATGTCCTGGTATGTCAACCCATATTTGACACATTAAAGAACTTTCAGTTATATTTTTGTGACTTTTAGAAGTATTAAATCTGGTTTCGTACATGTCCTTGCGGATTATTACGTTCATTGTAATTTATGACCTATATAGTTTACCAAATACATGCCTGATGTAGCTCAATGATCTATATAAGTGTGATGTCATGTCTTAGGCATGCTTCCGTATAGAATTCCATGTGTTAAATAGCTGAGGTATCGCAGCCTGTAGTGGGTGATGGAGAGATGGGGGTTCTCAGCCAGAGTGTGGTCATTTATGGGGTAATGTACTATAAATGTTAAGGAATTGTGTGCTGTCAATCAGCGATTTGTAAATGAAATCAATCAATTAAGACTTGCTCTCCAAGGCAAAACACCATCATACATTCAGAGTTCTAGAAGTCACATGTGACATGTGGTTTCGGGTTCTCGTGCATGGAAGCCTTATGCTCCCATGATGCTTCCACCCACTAAGCCGGGCCTTCTTCCACATTCTCTTGACTGACCAGATGTTCAATCTGCATTATTTCATGTGAAATTTCTTCCTGTTTTTTTTTTTTTTTTGCCAATTTGGAATGCCTAATCATGCTCACACTGCAGTGCTCATTGTAACCTCCATTGTCAGTCCATGAGAGTGCATACAACTGTGTGCTCTCCTCCAAAGCAAGTTATGGCAACTGCCGTTTCTTAATTTTACGTTGGCTAGGACATGACCAGGACAAGAGTTCAAGTGTAGCTCAACAAACGTGCAGTCACCCAACTGACCAATTAGGGTCGCCGGTGTGCAATGAGCAACTGTGATCCTGGCCAGCTGAATCCCTCCCACGCCTGTGTGATCCAGTAGTGCTCTCCCCTGTGGGATGCCAGCCACAGCAGGCAGTGGGATAGTCTGAATTTGATACCAGTCCGTGGGGCCCATCCATGCACTAGAACAGTGCCTTAAAATGATGAGCCACCCAACAACCCCAGATGTGTATTCCCAATGCTGAACTGTGCCAGCAACTATTGAATCTAATACAGGTTTATGTATCTTATAAATATTCATAAATGGGCTAAGACCAAGGATTGTACCAATAGCAATGTATGTTCTGTGTACTGGGCACAGTCCTTTAACAATAAGCTGTAATGTAGTTCTGTTACAAAAATGGAAACATTTGGAAGAAGAGAGCACAAAATGTAAGCTGGAGCTGACCATCTGGTTACTGTAGAGAATCTGTGATTCCACTCCTGGATTGCATTCATGGCTGTTTGGAGACCATGGTGTGAGTCAAGAGCTGGGCCAGCTTATTGCAAGCCATCCCTCATATCAATGGGGTTGTTTGGATATTACTGGACACTGAGGTATATCTGAGGTGATTCTGATAACATTGTTACAATGCATTACAGAACAGAATGGCACCATTTCAACCTGTACTCCCTAAGTCCAGAGTCTAAGGCCTTAACCACTGTATCAGTGCCATTGATTTGGACAGGTGTGCCTAGTCATACCATTGTTTGCCAGAGAGTGCATTTGCTTGATGTGAGGGGTTTGTAGGACCTTGCATATTTTTATGTGTACAGTGGATCCATAAAAAGTCTAAGTGCTTATGTGCATGTAAATGTGTATATACGCATACATAGATATATATCTATATATTTGTACATTGATCTTTTTTTGTATATTCTCTGTGATACTGTTGTTTGACTTACCTTTGACCCCTCGTGCCCTCTGTCACACAGAGTGATTGTCATACCTTTAAAGAACGGGTACATCAAATTTCTCCAACACTGAACCGTCAAGCCCCAGAGCCTTTCTTTAATGACTTCAATCGTTGGCGATTTTGACCCTCAAGGGCTGCCATATCATTCTGTGTGTGATGAAGAGGGTGGGGAAAGTTAATGGAGGGAGAATGAAGGTGTGTACAGTATGTTTGTAGGTTTGTTTGTGTGTATGTGGGGTTTGGGGGAGGGGGGGAGCGTTGTTGCAATATTCATGTGAAAGACAAACTCCTGTCGTTCCTGTGAACCTGTGTCCAGTTTTCACACAAATACCTTTAAATTATGCTTAAAATTTTTGGTGGAAATGGGTGTAATTTTGCCATGATTTGTGGGTTGCCAAATGCACTTTATAAATCCATGATAACACAGCTGTGCGTTGGAACTGAAATGCAATATTCTGAAACATATGTAGCTAATTGCTCGAAGAACTCATACAATTAGAGTAATAACACTCTGTATTTGTGTATTCGGTGTCATGATGTTTTTATAAATGTGGTTTGCAACCCCTAATTTTAAAGTTTGCCATATCTTCCCCACCGCAGCCTTACGATGCTAAAGGCTAATCCGAGAGGAAGTGTATAAAACGGTACTGTATGACGGTGATGCACCGTACCAATCTGTGAATGTGCATCAGTTATATCTGTCCCTCCGGGATTCGAAACTGTGTGGTCTTATGGGCAACCCGCTTCGGGAGTCCTTCACTTGTTGATGTAAATATAATTTTACTCCCTTTGTCTGTTTGTCCATCACAGGGGTTACATTTTGGTTGACCCCCATTGAAATCAAAATATTAAAAAAAAAACTTGATATGAATGGTAACTTTATTATGAACTCTTTTTTTATTTTTTACATGTATTAAAACATTTCAAGCGTTAGGCAGAACAGATGTATGGTGGCAGCATGCGGGACGCCCCAGCGGTGGTTTGTGATAGGCTGTTGACTGCGAGGGGACTGCTTGAATTTAACAAGTGCAACAGATGGCGTTCGGCCTCTCTGTGTCCCTGCAACTAAAATACATTTGCTGCTGAAATACAACATTTTAATAACAGTTAAATGAATAATTGTGTTGTGTTATAGATAAAATATGGGAAATAAAGGCCAGCTCTGTCTCAACATGAGCTCTCATTAATCTGAAGCCTTCGTCCCTTTAATCCTTTTCTTTATTATTTAAGATTGTTTCTTCAGAAAGCTTGTGTGTGTGTGTGTGTGTGTGCATTCGTGTGTGTGAGTGTGTATGTATGTACAGTGTGTGTGTGTGTGTGCGTGTGTGTGTGTGTGTCTGCGTGCGTGTGTGCATCAAAATAAAAAGGAACTTAAGAACACTTACAGAAATGTTTCTTGTCTTGCATTTGATAGCTTCTGAAACTATATTGGTCTAATTTATGTTATTTTGGGCATAACCTAAATTATCCTCCGTTATCCAATGAAAAATGTTCATGTATATGTATGTTTCTAATGTATGATTTTATTGCCAAATAAAATTCTGTTCAATTCATGTTTCACTGTGTATGTTTCATATTGTGTTAACATTGAATTATTTGTATTTTTTGAATCCATAATTATGTTTTGGGAGTAAATAAAAAGAGCTTCCAGTCTCTTCAATACATTATTTCAGTGAAATGTAAAGTCACTGAAATTGGCCAAAGTCACATTCACAGATAGATATGCGTATTTTAAAAAGAGCAAACCAGATTTAATTGAAAACTCCAATTAGATTAGACTTATTGTAACAAAATGTGCTAGTTTTAGATGGGCACAGTATTGCTCATCTAGAGCTGATGCTTTTTTATTGGTTTGCACTACACTGAATAATTTATTTATATTTCCATGATTTTTACATTCACAGTACTGTGCAGAAGCCTTAGGCACCCTAGACTTTATTATATTTTTTTTGTGTGTGTGTGTGTTAGTATAAAAGAACACATTTGAGATTTCCAAATAGTCATTTTCCGAAAGTTTTAATTTTACAGAGACATTTTTGTATTTAATTTTTAAAAAGTAACATATTACTGTAAGCAATTGACTACTTTTTACATAAAAACTTGATCAAAGCTGTCTGAGATCAGAAGCAAGGAGCCGCCCAAAGTCTGGAGAAGAACTGTGGCAAGTTCTCCAACATGCTTTGAACAACCTCCCTGCTGATTGTCTTATAGAACTGCAGGACAGCGTTGGCTATCTCAGAGAAGTGATGCAGTTTTAACGCTGAAGGGTGGTCACAAAAAATATTGATTTGATTCAGTTTTTAACTATTCTGCCAAATTACTAAAATGTAATGTAAAATGTATTGTATGTTTATTTAGGACCTTTCACTGAATTATTTTTGAAAGAATCTTATCTGTACAGAATGTTATACAGGTGCCTACGACTTTAGCACAGTACTGTATTAAAAAAAATGTTTTTAAAATGATTACTGTTTATTTAAAATATCATCATGGTTTTTAAAATATGTATTTTGGAAATACCCAATGCTGGCCCTCGTGATACTGCAGGACTTGTCAAGCAGGTTGCGATTTCAATGACCTTCAGTAAACGAAAGAGACACACCCGTCCACTATTTACATCAAATTAAATCAAGCCCCACAGCAAACGGGACGTTTTCTCCACCGAAAAAAGGTCTTATACCACACTCTAGTGGCACTAAGTAGACATTACCACATCGGGATAGCGCGGTTCCACTCGTGGTTGCATTTGAAAGCGTCTTCACGCACGTTTGGCGTTACGATTTCATATTTAGCCCAGTCGAGAGAGAGAGTCCAAATGCCTATAACAGTCGATTCACACTATATCGGCTTTCCGTGTGCCATATAAATTAAGACAACCTGTAAATGATTTGATTTTGTGGAGCTTCGTAATTAATTTGAAGTATATTTTAGGTTGCTATTTTAAAAAATATTCGTCTAATCTAATGCAATATGTAGACCCATGTTTTATATTTAGATTGACGAAGAGGTTTTGTAAGTATTTTCGTTTAAAGTACGCACTCAAGTTTCACTGGCTTTGACAAACACGTGGCTCGTCTCAGCTAATCAAAGGCAAAAGAGCGCATTTGCCGTTGAGATTAGCAACGAATCTTTTTTCTGGGGAATTTTGTTGGAAAGATGAAAGGAAGCAGTCGGTTAGCTTACTGTTTTTAGCTATAATGGTTTTAAAGTTTTGGAATGGCTACATTTCTCGCTAATATGTTTTAGATAATAAGCTTTTTAGAGACACCGGACATTACGTCACAGCGTCGGGCGGAAGCAGCTGTTTCTCTTCCAACATGGCGTCTGTAACAACAGGTGAGTGGCACAGGGCCTTGTGTGTCTGCTCAAATTCTGACAAAAAGGTCCAGAACCAAGAGTTGTCGGCAGGATCGTAAAATGTGGGCTGTTTTATTTTGTCACTATACTTACTGACGACTGCCTCAATTATAGCGTTGACCTGCCAAGCTAACGGGAGCTGTATAGCTAGCCTGCTTTGATTAGTTAACGGCATTTGAATGAATTGCTAGCTAGCTAACGTTATATCTAGCAAATAAAAAGTAACTAGAATTATTGGATGCTATCAGTGCTAGCTAGCGAATTATATGACGTATAACTTATGAGATAGCTAAGTTACTTAATACAGAATACAGTCAGGTTTATAGCCAGCTGCTTTCTACATCAACGACTCGCCTACGCGGCTAGCTTGCTACTCCAGTGAGGGGCATTCAGAATTGTTCTCCGCTGAGATCATTTTTGAATGTGTTGATTATCTTGGCTAGTTGGTTAGGTAACATTTGCTAGCTAGCGTTAATTGCTAGCGCCAATACTGTTTTCACCCCCCATTGTCTTGCATTCAATTTTAAAGTATATGTAAAGTTAAAGCATGCCGGTTATTTCGCATTAGAGCTGACGTTAATTTCAGTGTTCATCGGCCAGAGGTAAGACTAGTCCGCTAACGTAAGATACCCGGGTTATACTATACATTTGTCTTGGTCTAGCTTCATGTCTAGTCACTGAAGCTCCAGTCGATGACAAGCTCGATAATGACTGTTGCCAAGTTTCAGTCAATATATTAATGAAGCCCTGGTTTCAGTCGGTTTTTTAATGAAGCCCTCACGTTAGCTGACATAGCGAGCCAGACTTGGTTAATCCTTCAACTATTTTAGGCACATGTGGATGCTGATCTAGGATCAGCATTTCATGGGCAAAACATTGAACCCGGATGGAATTTTGTTTCAGGCTCAAGATATAGCTACTCGGCCTGTAATCTCTAAATATATCCCCCAGCTGGCCTAACATGTGATGCCTCTCAGCCACGTTTCACCTAGGGAGTGATTGTTAGTGTTTTTGTGTCGGCATTCATCAACGTTGCCTAAACCTTCCTCGCGTCAGTGTGAGACTTTACTGCGGTGATTATGATAAGTGTGATCTAAAAATATCTCCAAGCACAGACCTGGAGGTACCAGGCAGAATAGCTGACTACTTACAACAGGAAAGTGATGATTGATCAAACTGGAGCTGCTGCCTTTCCATCTCCTGCTTGACGGATAACCATAAAAACAACAAAAAGATTATGGCGTTACAAATTTTGTTGAAATGATTTATGGCCACAGATTTATACAAAAGTTACATATACTTGTTCTGGGCTGGAGATGATTATAGTGCTAATTTGTGATGTACGTTTGAATCGGTTATCAAAATGTATGGGTGGTGAGAATTGTATGTTAGTTATATTTAAGGACTCTGCAATGTATTTGGCTGGAAATCCAATGTCAGCAGTGTCATGCACCTTACATAATTATGCATGTCACCTCACAGTTTTCTTTTCTGAAAGTCTCTGTGTTTTCGCCATTTCTGTGAGGTCCGAAAACCGGAAAATAGAAGTGGTCTTCGGTGTCTAGCGGGACCGTGCGTGACGATTGTATTGTATTAAGTTTCTCGCATCTCCCTCCCACAGCCACCTCGGAATGGATCCAGTTCTTCAAGGATGCTGGAATTCCTCCCAGTCTGGCTGTGAACTACGCCCTGTCCTTTGTGGACAACAGGTAAGACAGCTGCCTGCTGCTGACCTCAGCTGTATGCTCCAAGCATGGAACCCCAGCCTGGCCCTCAAAACTGCCTTGACATGAGACAGGATTGAGTCATTACATTACATTGCATGTCGTTTGTCTGGTGCTTTTATCCAAAGCAACTTGCAGTTGATTAGACTAAGCAGGAGACAGTCCTCCCCTGGGGCAATGCAGAGTTGAGGGCCTTGCTCGCCTATGAGTGTTTCATGTTATAACTTCATACCGTCCATTATGTGTATTCATATCAGTTTTTTCCTCAGGTCAGAACTATGCCGCTCACGTAGCCTACGGCCCAAGCTGCACTGCTATAGGCTCGTTTTTGCATACACTGCCACTGTTACGGGAACGCACTCAGCTTTTGGTTTACAAAAACAGTCTTCACTCAGCAAGTTGGTAGTACCGGTTCATTATTATTATTTTTTTGTTACACAAAGAAACCCTGGCTATGTTAAACTCCCTTTGTAGTACACCCCCCATGGCCATCTTCAAACCCAGAACCTCCTTGCGAGGCAACAGTGCTAACCACTACATGGATACACCCTAAATGTGCCCAAATGAAGCAACCAGCCAGATTCCTCCCAAGTTCTTGGGATGACTTCACTTCTGAGGCAGACTTGCTCTTTTTTTCCCCCTAAACTCTGAAGCGTGGATTGTGAATGAGCACTGGCCTAGAGGAGTGGTCACAGCTGGAGTGTGGCAGAATCACAGCTCTGTGACACTGCTGTAATGTCTCAGGGCACAACACTGAGGTGCTGATGAAATGGAGACGCGTCGGGGGCAATTTTGACACTGGAGGTGTCTGTGGACTCCTCTGTCCCACTTCCTCCCCGCATTCCTGGGACACGGCAATCTAGATGCGATATTTTGAGAGGACAATATTGAAGTAATTGTTTTGATAAACACAAAGTACAGAATTGGGGTACCAATAGACTGTGCATGCTGCAAGTAAGCGCATTGTTTCATGCAGTACCAAGCATGCCTTGTGCCCCATTTTAAAAACAGTACAGAATGCTGTGTGTTGGGACTTTGGAGTCCCTTGGTGCATCTTCAAGTCGTCCATCACTCCATAAGCCCACCTCAGTGTAGTTTCCCTACTTCTGTGAGGATTTTTCCATTCCTCTGAAGTAATTGTCTTTAGTTTGGTTCTGCGCAGCTCCACAACTTTGTTGACTTCGGTTATTTTGACGTCTAGAAACCAGAACATGTAGAATCCTTTGTTGTCTTAAGGCTCCAAAGTTAACCGGCAGGGCAGTACATCAGAATTTATTCTCCCCCAGTCATTGCCTCTGCTTTGATTATATATTTAAAATAAATCCACAGATTAATATATCTGTCACGTGAACATTAAAGTATCCATGATCAGTCAGTCGTAGCTGCTTTCTGTGAATGGGGCTTGATTAGTCCAGGTTTTTCGGCTACATCCTTGCCGTTTATCTCTGCCTCAAACCGGTTTCATATGTACACAACATAATTAAGACACTGATTCCTTTCGTTTTTTTCATTTCATGTACATATGTGAGTGTTGTCAAAAACTTTTTGTGTGTCGCCAGTCAGGGGTGCCAATAATTCTGGAACCCTCTCGATATTTTGCTAGTTTCTGGATGTGATGCTCTGACTTATGGTAGAACCTATGCACTTGTAAGTCACTTTGGATTAAAAGCGTCTGCCAAATGACTAAAATGTAAATGATATAAAATATGAGCGCTGGCAATGAGTAATATGGAATGTAATCTCAAAGTATCTTTTTCTGTTTGTATATTTTGTTAAAGCACACTGTGTCTAAGGAAGCAATATCAAAATACTGAAGTTTGGGGCATACCTGGAAAAATAGAGATTTGTGTACCTGTATATTTATGTGTGTGCAATTTGCATACTTGACTTCTGTAATGTTTGGGACAAAGGGTTTTTTTTTTTTTCTTGTATTCCACAATTTTAGGTGTGGAATCAAATAATCCACAAAAGGTTAAAGTTGCATGTTCTGTGCTTTTATTAGAAGGTATTTTTATACATTTTGGTATCACCATGGGGAAGTGGCAGTGCTTTTTATACACAGCCCACCCACCCCCCGTTTCAGGCCACCATAATGCCTCTTCAGTCACTAATTGGGCAGATGCAGCCTGAGCGTGGGCAGCAGAGGCCTTTCAGGGTCCGGTCTTCAGGAGGCAGGCGTGGTCGTGTTCCTGATTACTGCACACAGTTCCTCAACACAATTACAGAGTCTACACTGCCAGATGAAAACCACCAGTTAGCCTAGATGTATAAAGAGTGTGAGGCAGGCAGACAGACAGAAAGAGAACAGAAAGAGAAGCACTTTTCCATTTCTCTCCCCACAAATGCACAGTAATACAGCCATGGCATCCATCTTACTTGGAGAATGTTATGAAGCGCATCCTACATTCCTAAAGCTTTTGGACAGCGCTTTCAAACGGGTGGCTGTTCTGACCATCTGTGGGGTTACTGTGGTTAAAGCGTGAATCATGGGCAGTCCGCTCGAGTGCAGATTTGGTTTCGGGAGTGTCTTGTCAGGGAACTGGAGTTTAAAGTGAAATGTGGTTAATTTCCGAATCCGGTCGACACCCAACAATCAACACCCTTGTTTAACGTTCGGCACTCCGGATGCCAAACACAAGTGCATGACCTGTTAAAATCCTTCACTTATCCAACATGTAGAATAAATGTATAACATTTACTTTTTAAATTATTATAAATGTATCAATTAAATTGCCAAATTAATTAAAAGGCAGAGCAACCTGTTGGATCAACGTGTATCCAAATGCACTACTCGCAAGGAGATTGATTAAGATTTTTATTAAGTTACAACATAAAACAAGTTTAAGTCTAAAGACAAGGGTCAGCTAACATTAAGGACAGAGACAACGAAGAAAGGAAGTGGCACACCCCAGCGTTTCTCCCAAAAGTTCCACAAAACTGAAAAGGAAAGTCCAAAGACTAGGTAGTTGAATTGTAGTGGTTAAGGTACGTGACTGGGATGCACAAGGTCGGTGGTTCGATCCCCGGTGTAGTCACAATAAGATCCGCACAGCCGTTGAGCAAGGCCCTTAACCCTGCGTTGCTCCAAGGGAGGTTTGTCTCCTGCTTCGTCTAATCAACTGTACGTCGCTCTGGATAAGAGCATCTGCCAAATAGCAACAATGTAATGTAATGTAATGTAAAAGACATAATCCTCAAACCAACAGCAGACTCCCTGAATGTGTCCGCCTGAATAAGCCGTACAAATGTCCAGGAAGGCCGAGCAGTAGGATATTGTTATTAAAATATGCATGATTGTTGTCTTTCCAAGGAGACCAAACATTAATATTGTAAGAGATACACAAGCTCAGTTATTGGAAACCTCAAAAGAAAGCGATTTCTTCTGCTTCTAACAATAGTGGTGATATTTGTAGACCGATAATTGTTAAATACAGTCAGTTGCAACTTGCGCCTTCAAGAATGGGTGGTGTGGGTTCTTCGTCCCACGCCATAAAGTATTAAACTCTCAGCACAGTGTTTGGTGAGAGGTGGCAGTGATAGACACTGAACAGGCATTCCACATGATTAACAGGGCAGGCTACTTCAGTCATGTGGACAATGCCAGTTTAATTTACAAACGTTTTGCCTGACCCAATGGCAATAATCAAAACTAGTTACCCTATAATGCTGCCATTTGTCTGCTGTGCAGGATCCACAAGAACATGCTGATGGACCTGAGCAAGGAGATCATGATGGACCTGGGCATCACCGTCATCGGTGACATCATCGCCATCCTGAAGCATGCCAAGCAGGTGTACAGACAGGTGAGGGGGAGTGTCACACTGCTGAAAAACGCTCTCGCACACACACACACACACACACACACACACACACACACGCTCACACACACACACGCTCACACACACGCACGTGCACACACACGCACGCGCACACACACACACACACGCACGTACACGCACACGCACACGCACACGCACACGCACACACACACACACACACGGCCACAATCATTCTTAAAACATTTCATTTTTGGGTCTTGGTAAAATATCTTTGTAAAAAATATTAATAATTCTTCATTATTAACAGGCTGTGTTGTGTCAGGAGTCCTGTCGTACTAGAGTATTAGACCTCAAATGGTCCTTTCTTCCTGCTTGAAGCCCTGTTTCAGAGGAGCTTAATGGTCAATGTTCCCTTTTCCCTGCCAGGATATGTGTAAGATGGCCACAGAGGCCATCACCTCAGGACAGACCAGCGTTCAGGCCGAGCTGAGGAGAACCGCCAACACGCGTGAGTGTCCGCCCGCCGGCCCGATACGGTACCGTGTGGTGATACAGCGTTATCACGGCTGCTCAGAGCTCCCAAACAAACCCAACCTGAAAAAAACCAACCAACCAAGACTCTAAACTGTCACATGAAATATGGAGAAAATCTTAACAGAATTACAGGTAGGAAAGGGGATTATGTCATGCATTGAAACTATCACAAGGGGTGGCCTGTAGCGTAGTGGTTAAGGTCAATGACTGGGACACGCAAGGTCGGTGGTTCTAATCCCGGTGTAGCCACAATAAGATCCGCACAGCCGTTGGGCCCTTGAGCAAGGCCCTTAACCCTGCATTGCTCCAGGGGGGGATTGTCTCCTCTTAGTCTAACCAACTGTACGTCGCTCTGGATAAGAGCGTCTGCCAAATGCCAATAATGTATCAGAACAAGAAGCCTGAAAGCCCAGCTTAATTTAGAATGGGGAAAGTGACGTCCCGAGGCACGGACCGGGACAGCTGCAGGTGCCGTGTTTAATGAGGGCGGCCTCTCTGGGCACAGGCTGCTGGTGATGCGATATCGGGACCTGCTGTCGCCTCCTGGGGCAGATAGCAGGGTGAAAGCTCCCGATGCTGATACTGATGGTAATACTGAGGCTACGCTGTGTTGTAGGTGGCGGCACCCAGGTTATGTCACCACAGTGGCTTTAATAGGCTGCTGTAATGAAACGGTGTCCCGTAATGTGCAGACAATATAATTGCATTTGAATTCTTTTTGGCAAATGTGCAAAAAATGCTCCAATACTCCGTGACCATTCACTGCATCACTTTACCACAAGAGACAATTGTGTAGCGCTGAAATGTTGGGAGAACGTGATGTCCGTATTTCAACATTAGATTTATGTTGAGCTTTTTATTCGGAGGCCACTGTCCGGTTTAAATGACCAACGGCCCGTTGTGTACGATGGTAAAACTCGGTTGGATCTGTCGGTCGCTCTGGATGAGGATATCCGCTGATGAGTGAGTGTAATGTGATGGTGTATTCTGCGTTATGAAATTCTGCTGCCGGTCTGCATCGCGGCCGCTTTAAAAACCTCCCCGTTTGTCGTCATTACGTGGGCCTTGCGGTGATGTAACCTTCCGCTTCTCTTTGTGTCCCTCTGATCGGGCTGCTTTTCTGAGTCATCCTGCACATTTTCGGCTTTTGTGCTGCATCCCGGAGACGGGGTAGCGGTCGTGCTAAAATGTGACCGCGGCGCTTACGCCATCTTGATTCTGGCTTTCTGAGGGGGGGGGGGTAACACCGGAAACGGATCAGAA